>NW_025334000.1:0-80738 GCF_019186645.2 Phyllostomus hastatus
TTAATTTTATTTTAATCATTGTTCAAATACAGTTTTCTCCTTTTTACTCCCAATCCAGCCCCCCCAACCCTCCCAACTTCCCTCGGATTACCACCCTCCCCTTAGTTTATGACCATGTGTCCTTTAAGTTTGTTCCTGTGAACCCTTCCCACTGTCCCCTGAAATTCTCTCTACTCTCTTCTGTGGGCACTGTCAGCCTGACCTCTATTTCAGTGTCTTTGGTTATATTTTGCTTGTTTCTTTGTTTTGTTGTTTAGGTTCCTGTTAAAGGTGACATCATATGGTATTTGTCTTTCACTGCCTGGCTTGGTTCGCTGAGCATAATGTTTTCCAGCTCCATCCACGCTGTTGCAAAGGGTAGGAGCTCCTTCTTTCTTTCTGCTACATAGAATTCCATTGTGTAAATGTACCATAGTTTTTTGATCCATTCATTTACTGATGGGCATCTTGGTTGCTTCCAGCATCTAGCTATTGTAAATTGTGCTGCTATGAACATTGGGATGCATAGGTTCTTTTGAATTGGTGTTTTAGTATTCTTAGGATAGAGTCCCAGCAGTGGAATCGCAGGGTCAAAAGGCAGATCCATTTTTAGTTTTCTGAGGAAGTTCCATACTGCTTTCCATAGTGGTTGTACCAGTCTGCAGTCCCACCAACAGTGCACTAGGGATCCCTTTTGTCCACAACCTCTGCAACACCTGTTGTTTGTTGCTTTGTTTATGAAGGCCATTCTGTCTGCTGTGAAGTGGTATCTCATGGTGGTTTTAATTTGCATCTCTCTGACAGCTAGCGATATTGAACATCGTTTCATGTGTCTTTGGATTTTCTGTATGTCCTCCTTGGAGAAGTGTCTGTTCAAGTCCTTTGCCCACTTTTTTAATTGGATTCCTTGTCTTCTTAGAGTGCAGTCTTGTAAGTTCTTTATATATTTTGGAGATTAAACCCTTGTCTGAGGTGTCATTGGCAAATATGTTTTCCCATACAGTTGGTTCTCTTTTAATTTTGATACTGTTTTCTTTAGCTGTGCAGAAGCTTTTAATTTTGATGAGGTCCCATTTGTTTATTCTTTCCTTTATGTCCCTTGCTCTAGGGGACAAGTCAGTAAAAAAGTTTCTGCGTGAAATATCTGAGATTTTCCTACCTACGTTCTCCTCTAGGACTTTAATGGTGTCACGTTTTATATTTAAGTCTTTTATCCACCTTGAATTTATTTTTGTATATGGTGTAAGTTGGTGCTCAAGTTTCATTTCTTTGCACGTGGCTGTCCAGTTTTCCCAACACCATTTGTTGAAGAGGCTGTTTTTACTCCATTTTATGTTGCTGCCTCCTTTGTCAAATATTAATTGACCATAGAGACTTGGGTTTATTTCTGGGCTCTCTGTTCTGTTCCATTGGTCTATATGCCTGTTTTTATGCCAGTACCAGGCTGTTTTGATTACAGTGGCCTTGTAGGATAGTTTAGTGTCGGGTATTGTGATCCCTCCTACTTTACTCTTCTTTCTCAAAATTGCAACAGCTATTCAGGGTTGTTTATAATTCCATATAAATTTTTGAAGTGTTTGTTCTATGTCTGTGAAATATGCCATTGGTACTTTAATAGGGAATTGCATTGAATGTGTAAATTGCTTTGGGTAGTATGGACATTTTGATGATATTAATTCTTCCAATCCATGAACACGGTATATGTTTTCCATTTGTTTGTGTCTTCCTTGATTTCTTTCCTGAGTGTTATATAGTTTTCTGAATACAGGTCTTTTACCTCTTTGGTTAGGTTTATTCCTAGATATTTTATTTTTCTTTTTGCTATTTCAAATGGGATTTTTTCCTTGATCTCTGCTTCTGCTGTTTCATTGTTGGTGTACAGAAATGCCTTTGGTTTCTGGACATTGACATTGTATCCCACTGTTTTGCCAAATTCATTTATTAGGTCAAGCAATTTTTTGGTAGAGTCTATAGGATTTTCTATGTATACTATCATGTCATCTGCAAACAGTGACAGTTTTGTTTCCTCCTTTCCGATTTGGATGCCTTTTATTTCTTTTTCTTGTCTGATTGCTGTGACTAAAACTTCCAGTACTATATTGGATAGAAGTGGTAAAAGTGGACAGCCTTGTCTTGTTCCTAATCTTAGTGGAAAAGATTTTAATTTTTGCCCATTGAGTATGATGTTGGCTGTAGGTCTCTCATATATGGCCTTTATTACGTTGAGGAATGCTCCCTCTGTTCCCACTTTGCCAACTGTTTTTATCCTGAATGGGTGCTGTACCTTATCAAATGCTTTTTCTGCATCAATTGATATAATCATGTGGTTTTTGTCTTTGCTTTTGTTTATGTGATGTATTACATTTACTGACTTGCGAATATTGAACCATCCTTGCATCCCTGGAATGAATCCCACTTGGTCATGGTGTATGACCTTTTTAATGTATTGTTGGATGCGGTTTGCCAGTATTTTGTTGAGGATTTTAGCGTCAATCTTCATCAGTGATATTGGCCTGAAGTTTTCTTTCTTTGTTGTGTTTTTATCTGGTTTTGGAATTAGGATGATGTTGGCCTCATAAAAAGAGTTTGGGAGACTCCCATCTTTTTGGATTTTTTGGAATAGTCTGTGAAGGATAGAGGTTAGCTCTTCCTTAAATGCTTTGTAGAATTCTCCTGTGAAACCATCTGGTCCAGGGCTTTTGTGTGTTGGGAGTTTTTTGATTACTGCTTCAATTTCTTTTGTTGTTATTGGTCTGTTCAGGCTTTCTGCTTCTTTTTCATTGAGTTTTGGAAGATTATATTTTTCTAGAAATTTGTCCATTTCACTTAGGTTTTCAAATTTCTCAGCATACAGTTCTTTGTAGTAATTTCTTACAATCCTTTGTATTTCTGTGGTATCTGTTGTAATCTCTCCTCTTTCATTTCTGATTGTGTTTATTTGGGTCTTCTCTCTTTTTTTCTTGATGAGTCTGCTTAAAGGCTTGTCGATTTTGTTTATCTTTTCAAAGAACCAGCTCTTGGATTCATTGATCCTTAGAATTGTGCTTTTAGTCTCTATGTCATTTAATTCTGCTCTGATCTTGGTTATTTCCTTCCTTCTGCTTGCTCTGGGCTGCCTTTGTTGTTGTTCCTCGAGTTCTTGTAGATGTAGGGTTAGGTTGATTGTTTGGAATGTTTCTAACCTTTTTAGGTGGGCCTGTATCGCTATGAACTTCCCTCTCAGGACTGCCTTGGCTGTGTCCCATAAGTTTTGGGTTGTTGTGAGTTCGTTTTCATTTGTTTCCAGAAACCTTTTGAATTCTTCCCTAATATCATTCTTGACCCATTCATTGTTTAATAGCATGCTATTTAATCTCCACGGTTTTGAGTGTTTTGGGGTTTTTTCCTTGGGGTTGGTTTCTAGCTTCAGCCCCTTGTGGTCTGAGAAAATGCTTGGTATGATTTCAATTTTCTTAAAATTCTTGAGGCTTGTTTTATGTCCTTTCATGTGGTCTATCTTTGAGAATGTTCTGTGTACATTTGAAAAGAATGTATATTTAGCTTCTTTTGGATGGAGGGCTCCGTATATATCAGTAAAGCCCATTTCATCAAGGGTATTGTTCAATGCCACAATATCTTTGTTGATATTTTCTTTGGAAGATCTGTCCATTTTTGATAGTGGGGTGTTAAAATCTCCCACTATAATTGTGTTGCTGTCCCTATCTTTCTTGAAGTCCTCTAAGATTTTCTTTATGTATTTGGGTGCTCCTATGTTGGGTGCATATATATTTACAATATTTATGTCTTCTTGATAGATTCTTCCCTTGAGTATTATGAAGTGACCTTCTGGGTCTCTCTTTATGGACCTTTTTTGGAAGTCTATTTTGTCTGATATGAGTATTGCTACCCCGGCTTTTTTTTCCCTGTCCATTTGCTTGGAAGATTTGTTTCCAGCCCTTCACTTTCAGCCTGTGTAGGTCTTTTATCCTGAGGTGGGTCTCTTGTAGACAGCAGATATGTGGGTCATTTTTTTCTTATCCATTCAGCTATTCTATGTCTTTTGATTGGGAGCATTTAATCCATTTACGTTTAAGGTTATTATTGATAGGTACTTATTCATTTTCTTTTATGTACGTGTGTTCCCTCTCTCTCTCTCTCTCTCTCTCTTTCCTTCCCTTCCTTAAAGCAGTCCCTTTAGGATCTCTTGCAGAGCTGGTTTGGTCGAGGTGTATTCTTTTAGACTGCTTTTTGTCTGGGAAGCTTCTTATTTGGCCTTCTATCTTGATCAAGAGCCTTGCTGGATATAGTAGCCTTGGTTGCAGACCTCTGGTTCTCATTACCTGGAGTATTTCTTGCCATTCTCTTCTGGCTTGAAGTGTTTCCATTGAGAAGTCAGCTGTTAGCCTTATTGGGGATCCCTTGTATGTTACTTCCTTTTTCTCCCTTGCTGCCTTTAAGATTCTCTCTTTGTCTTGAAATGTTGGCCATTTTAATTATGATGTGTCTTGAGGTGGGCCTCTTTGGGTTCCTCTTGATTGGGACTCTCTGTGTTTCCTGGATTTGTGTGACTTTTTTCTCTCATCAAATTAGGGAAGTTCTCCTTCATTACTTGTTTCAACTAGGTTTTTCGATCCCTTGCTCTTCTTCTTCTCCTTTTGGTATCCCTATTATACTGATATTATTATGTTTCATATTGTCTTGCATTTCTCTTAATCCCTCTTCATTCTTTCTGAGCCTCTTTTCCTTTTCTTGCTCTTTCTTGATGTTGTTTTCTACTTTGTCCTCCAGCTTGCTAATCTGATCTTCTGCTTCATCGATCCTGCTTTTCATTCCTTCTACTGTGTCCTTCAGTTCAGAAATTGTATTCTTCATTTCCTCTTGACCTTTGTTGAGAGTTTCTATTTCCTTTTTCATGTTTATATAGTCTGCATTGAGGTTGATGTAGTTTCCCTCTAATTTCTGATAGCTCATTGTGAGTTCATTGAACTTCCTGGTAATCATTGTTTTGAACTCACTATCTGATAGTTGAGTTGCCTCTATTTCATTTAGCATTTTTTCCTGAGGCTTCCTTGTTTCCCTTCAATTGGGGGGTTGTTTCTTTGTTTTTCTCATTGTTCATGGGTTTCTTCTTTTTTCTTCTTGTTTCTTAAATTGATCTGTTTTGATTCCCTGAAATTATGGTGTGAACTTCTGTGGTAGAATATTTGTGAGATTCAGTGGTGCAATCTCCTTCATGTATCCTTGTGTTCACAGCTTCCCCCTACTCTTTTTTGTGAATAGTTGGAGGAGTAAAGCGAAATGGTTTAAGACAGCAATACAATCTCCTATGATATTTACATTAGCAGTCAGTGGAGAAGAGATGGGTTATCCTTTTGCTCCTTATAGTGTTAACTCTGATCCCCTACCCCACTATCCACGTTTTAGAAAGAGTGGAAAGAAGGTAAGACTCTTATTGGGGATGAGAGGATTGTTAGTTGTATCTAGAAAGTGTGAGGCTGTGGGAGGTCAGATTCTGAGGTAGGGTGGGGATAAAGAATAGTAAATAGGAGTAGTATGTAAAAGAATAGAGACAACCCCCACAATAATATAGTTCAGGGAATTGCCAAGTGGACTGAGATCAGGTAAGGGTGTTGAGTAGTATTTACAATTGTAAGAACTAGGTCTTATTTACAGTAATATTAAAGCAACAATCTTGTGGCAGAATCGATGAGATCTAGATACCAAGAATAAAGAGTATAGAACCTTGAGAGGTGTATTAATGGAATACAGATGAAGGACAGTAAATTATCAACACACTGTGACTGAGATAACAGGGGGAACCTATCAAATGACAGTAAACCAGCCAAGCAGAGAAGATTATATAGAATGAAAAAGAATACCAAAATACTATTAAAATAAAAAATGTCGGAAAAGTGAGAAAAAGATAATACAAATTTACAGTAACTTGCAAGATTGAAAAAAAGAAAGGAAAGAAAAGCAGAAAATGAAGTGCAGGAGAGATAAATTTGGAGCAGAAAGAATAATATTAGGATGAATGGAAGAGAAACATAAGGGATTGCAAGATAAAAATAATAAGAATTGAAAAATAAGATGTCACATAAAACACAAGATAAAATCAATCAACCAACAACAGCCACAAAAACAAAACAAAACAAAACAAAACAAAACAAAACAAAATAAGAAAAACCTCTTATTGGTTTCTAACTGGTCAGACCAGTTTTTCTGATCTTGCTGGCTTCACCTGGCTGAGAGACCTTTGAAATGCTTCTCTCTCTTCCCAGTAAGATCTCAGCAAGACTGTCAGGTACCCTGGGCGCTCCCAAGCATACTCGCTCTCTAGAGCTCACTGCCACGGTCTTCCAGACTCTGGGGTCCTGCAGGGTTCCAGCTCTATGATCTCAGAAGGCACCCAGAGACGTTTTGGGATTCACTGTGCCCTCCCTGGGAATTGTAAAAGTGTGCGCCCCTCCACCAAACTTTTGAGATTCGGGCTCTAGGATCACCCTAAGCGCCACACCACGACTCTTCCAAGTTCACAGCCAGCGCGGGTCAGGCTTCCCGATGGAGTGCGTGACCTCCCTGGGTTCACAGCGCTCGCAAGTCAGGCCTCCCGATGGGGCAAGAGCGGAGTTCTTCCCAGCTCTTTGTTTTCCACCAACCAGCACCCCTACTGGGCCAGGGGTGTTGGCGCCTTTCCCAACCAGGGGTGGTCCTGTTGGCTAGAGGCCCTCACTTCTCCCAGGTCTCTGGGTGGGTGTTCATAGTCCCTGGGCAATTTTTTCCCAGACCAACTGGCCAATCTGTTCCTTCAAGCAACACGTTCTCCCCTGGAGTTGCTCAACCCCCGTATTCGGTGGAGGGAGCAGCGACTCCCCTCTCCCAGGAGCCCTGGGGCAGACCCTGGAACACTGGGCCTGGGGACTGCACACCCCCAGACCCCACGCTGATCCCCGGGTCCCTTTTGTCCCAAAGCAATCTCCCTACCGTCTGGTTTTCCAGTGATTGCAATGATCCCCGATGTCCTGCTTTCAAAAGTGATTCAGTAACCCAGTCCACTTGCTCTGCCTCTCCACCGATCCGCGAGTTTCCCTCCTCTTCACAGAAACCAAGAAAAACGCTGCCTAGTGCAAAGCCGCCATCTTCCTTCCCTCCGAGACAGGACTCTTGATCAAAATGAGAGGGTCCCACATTCTGCATGTTACCTGTGGAACATTAAAGCATTTTAATCAAAGAGTAACAGACTCATTACATTAAAAAAAATTGTTATGTATTTAATTCTGTCCCCACATCAAGCACACACAAATTCTTAGGCTGCATATCTTCTAGTCCTCATCCCCCTTACTTCAGAATGTGACCTTCTTGGGAAATAAGGTCTTTACAAGGTAATCTAGTTATGATCAGATCCTCATGGTGGGACTTAATCCAATATAACTCATGTCCTTATAAAAGGGGAGTATTTGGAGGCAGACACACACACACACACACACACACACACACACACACACACTCACAAAGAAGACTATGTGAACCTGAGAGCAGAGATCCAATGGAAGCATCCACAAGACTAATGAGAGGCCTGGAACAGGTCCTTCCCTCACCAGGCTCAGAAGGAAATGTATCTGCTGATGCTTTGGTTATAGACATCTAGCCTGACTGTGAGACAATTAATTGCTGGTTTTTAAGCCACTAGTTTGTGGTGCTTTGTGCCAGCAACCCCAGCCAACTCATACCCTCTTCCAACTCTTTCCAAATGGTGCCACCTAAGATAGGACCCACCTGCTTCCCTATCACCAGCCACGCTGTCATCCATAGCTCAGTGTCTGGGATGGTCATCACTCTCAGTGTCACATCTGTTTTGTTCCCATTAATCCTCTGCCTAAACTGGAAGCAGCTTAGAGAAATGTTCCCCTCAGCAGGTAAAATAATGTAATTTCTGAGTAAATTCAAATGGAAAAAATCCATTGGGAGACAACACCTTGTAAGACATACTAAAGGAAGCTTTTCAGGATGAAATGAAATGGTATCAGATGATAACTTGAATGCACACAAAGAAATATAGAGACCAGGTAAAGGTAATTATATAGGTAAATATAAAAGGAAGTATAAATTCATTGTTCTTTTTTTCTCATGACTGGCTTAAGAGAAAATTATGTAGAACTCTAAATTTCAAATTTTATTGTCAGGATTGTAGTCTATTAAGTATAACATATATAATAAGAACACAATAAACAGGCAGGTAAAGGAGCTGCTTTGGACAAAGGAAATAATATCCCTCAGTCACTAAAATCCACATGGAAAGGACCAGAAATGGTAAATATTTGTATTAATATAAAACATTAAAAAACTGGCCTCATTTTGGGTACTTCAATTTCTGTTTATTTTGTCTGACTGCTGGAATCTTTGGTGATTTCGTTTTCCTCCTGTCTTCACTTCCTATCAGCCAAGACTCCCTTTCCCCGAACTCATCAGAAAACAGTTGGCAATAGGCAGCTTACTGTGGAAAGACTTCCCCTAATCTGGAATCCCAGTTAATTTAGTTTCCATTGAAACCATGCTGCTCTGTTTTATTTAAGTATGCTTTTTGTAATGTACCCACTAATTTTCTGGGTTTGTATTTTTAATTTATTTTTATTAAACTATAATGATATACAAGATATTAGTTTCAGGTGTACGATGTACTGATTTAACATTTATATTCCTTATGATGTGATTACCAAATAGTTTAGTGAACATCTCTCACTGCCAAGTTATTATAATACTGACTATATTCCCTATGCTATATATTAATTACATCTCTGTGACAGAAAAAAAGAATGTATGAATGTTTTTCTGTTTTCTTGTAATTTAAAAAAAGACAAGATTTTCTACAGCAAATTCTAAACACACTGTTGTTAGAGTACAACTTACATAGACAAAGTATATATGACAGACAGTAATCGCCCGAGAAAAGAGCTATCTTAGAACAAAGTGTCTGTATTTTATTGAAATCAAATTACCATCTATCTGCCCGTGATTGTGATAAATTAAGATGTATATTGTAGGAAATCCAGTTTTATGTTCCATACGTAAGGACCCTGAAAGTCATCACTCAGCCCTAGCAACAAGTAAAAAGCTGAATTGACTGAAGCATCACCAAGTCTTCTTAGACCCATAAGAAAGATGGGAAGACACAAAAAAACCAATGTGCTCTAGATTAGAAAGAGATGAATACAGTGAGTCACTGTTGACAGGAACAGAGACTCCCAAACAGAAACCATGACAAGAACCAGGGCCAGCGTAGGGAAACTCAAACTGTAATAGATGGATTGCAGAGGCTCCCTGTGGATGGATACTCAAGGACAACCAGTAAAAGAGGGAGGAGAAGGGGTATGGCCAAAATTTTTTCTAAAATATCTCCAGGAGCTCAATCAGTTTCCCAAAAAATAAATTTCAGAGAAACATCCCCTCTTGCTTCCAGCAGGGTGAGAGAAATAAGAACCCTTTTAAAATAGGTGAGAGTACACTTTTATTCTTAACAAGTCATGCCCTCAGGGGAAACTAGTTAACCAAGGCCTAACCTACTGGGTTACTATCAAAGACTAACTGACTTGGGGAAGGGAATTGACAAACTCCAGCCAATTCTAGCCATCCTCTCCTGCCTAAGAGGGGAGAAAAATGTTAAAACACTTGTGAGGTTCTCAGTGCAGAGGTGTAGGCCTTCTACCACACTCAGACCTGATCATAGACTATAGACACTTCCTCTTTCCATACAATTCACCAAGTTATTGGTAGAGGTCCATTTAGTATTGTTCCTTTTACCCAGTACATCATATCTAGACTATCAAGAAAAATTACAAAGGATACCAAACAGAAAAGAAAAACACAATTTAAAGAAACAGAGAAAACATCAAAACCAGACAGGCAGGGATGTTGGAATTACCAGGCCAGGAATTTAAAATAACTAGGACTAATATGCTAAGGGCTTTAATAGATAAAGTAGATAACATGCAAAAACAATAGACCAGGAAAGCAGAAAGATGGAACCCCAGGAAAAATCAAAAAGGAAAACTACAGGGGGAAAAACACTGCATTAGACATGAAGAATTACTTTCATGGGCTTATTAGAAGATTGGACACAATTGAGGGGAAATCTCTGAGCTCAAAGATATGGTGATAGATTCATTAAAAATTAAAAAGCAAAGAGAAAAAAGGTTGACAAGAAGGGACAGAATAGCCAATCAATGTACCTCTTTCATTTCTTTTTACTCTCATTCAGCCTAGTGTGTGTGGGGGGTGGGAGGGGCATGACAGGAGGAAACCTTGTCTTCAAGGAATTGTGAATATCTCCTTTTCACCAGAACCGAAGAAAATAGACTCCATATTTACTAAAGCAAAAAGTTCCTATCTACATGGAGCACAGAGGCTCTTCTAAGATAAACAAAGAAACAAAAGAGAAGATAATGAGACGTTTGATGTGAGGGTATAAAGGGAATTTTGGAGGGAAGCCAAAGAATGCTAGGTATCAGAAAGGAGGCAGATATGCAATGCCAAGGCCCTTGATGCTAGAAGAGATTGAGAATGGGCATATGGTAGGAGGGGCAAGCTGCTAAGGACACAGTCCAAGTGCCAAGGAGCCAGGGTAGGTCTCGGCTTTCCCCTCTCTGTGCCCTATCTCAGCATGAGTCTCTGGAATGTTGACTGATTGCCTGTAGCCTATCCCACATAAATTTTCACACTTCATGCAAGTTACCATGCTGCAACCAGAGCCCCTTCAGCCCAGTTTGAATATACCCCTCAGCCCAGTTTGAATATACCACCTTGCAGGGTCTTCAGAAATCTCAAGGTCAGATAATGTCTTGGGCACTTAGGATGGTTAGGAGTTTCTCTAGCAACCATTCACCCAGAGGGGCAGGTGCTGTGGACACCTGACTTGAGTGCATTAAAGGGTCATGAGCCATGCTCCTCAGCACTGCTACAATTTACAGTGCTGCTGAAAAAATAATTTCTGAAACTACAAGGAAAGAAACTAAATTTTTAAAGCAAATATATGATGTATTTTATTAATAAAAAGAAAAAACAGTTCTGGGTGGCGGCATGTCAGAGATATAGGGGTTATTGTTATGGATGATTTGTATTTACTTCTTGATGCCTCTCTGTATTTTTCAAAAGTTCTACAATGTCTATGTATTTATGCTGCTTTCTTTTTTTATATTGTTGTTCAAGTACAGATGTCTTCATTCTCCCACCAACACTTTCCCCCACCACACCCATCCCTACGTCCCACCCTCAATCTTATCCAACTTTGGCTTTGTCCATGGGTTTTTTATACATGTTCTGTTTCTTTTATAATCACAAAAGCATTAGTTGCACAGAATAAGTAGAATTCCATTTCCTTTAGCTTAAACAGAAGAGAAACTCCCATCACAGTTCAATGTAGGAATACTTATCCAAACACATGTGAATAAGTACACCTCAGTAATGTCTAGTGCAAAATGTGTCCCCAAGTGGAGTTGTCATTATTTGGTAAAAACATAAGTTTAGTACAAATATTTAAAGAAAATAGAAGTCTATAGAATGGGTGAATAGAATAAGCAATGGACCCTTAGGTGGAGGACACTAATCAGATGTATTTAGTGGGAGGGGAGGGTCTCAGTGCATCAGAAATAAGGTTACTGGGGTGATGTCTAGCTTTTTGTTTTTCACCAAGTCATGATGAACCAGGAAAGAAAAACCTTCAATATCTGCATTTCACCAAAATATACCCTGTGCATTAACAGAGACCCCACTGTTTCTAAGAAATAATACTTTCTAAATATATGTTCCAAAATAATGAGATCAATAGTGAACCTTCAAAGGAGCTTTTGGAAAGGCCCATTGCTCTCTCCCCACCTCATCCCCCATTCCAACTCCCCACAGTGCTTCAGCCCTTCACCTCAGAGTGCAGGTTCTCACTTATACTAACCAGCTTCTGGATGTACAATTCCTCTCTGCCTTCACTGAGCCATGGACCCACTGTTAGAGCTATGGCCAGCTTCAAGAAGTCTGTCCTACAAGGGTGAGACAATTTCAGAAGGCTCTATCATCACTGATAAAACATGTGGATCCAAACAATTAAGCTTTTCTGCACCTACACACAAGATGGCAGTGCTCTCATTCATATGACTCCCCTGACTGCTTGAGTGGGAGGGATTTGAGTTTGAATTAGGACACAATGATACTTGGTTTTCTGGTTGGCTGAAGAGCCCAATTGCTACTTCCCTTTCTGGTATCTGTGTGTCTGTGTGTGTATTTGTGGGCATGCTGAGGGAAAAAGAGTGTATTAGTTCAAAAAGTAAGCAAAAACTTCAGGGCAATAAATCCCACTTTACCCAGGAAAACAAGCCCAAGAACTGAAGGATGGAGAAGTGGCCACGAGCTTCACTGACAATCCTGTGGCTTCAGCTGAGCTGTGAGTAGCTCCACTACACAGGGTCAGAGACAACCGGGAAACTGAGGATTGTTGCTCAGAACATTCAGAGGGAAAAGGACTCATTCTGACTTATCTGGGATCACTTATGGTTTTAATGAAGAATAATCATGATCTCTGAGAAGACTTGACCTGATATCACTTTCTCTGGCTAACTTTTATGTGCTGATTTTTCCTAAACAGGGGTGTACAGTGATGACAAGGTGATGCAGAGCCCCCATCTCTGCTTGTCCACGAGGGAGACAATGCAACTCTCAACTGCCGTTATGAGGTGACTAACTTCCGAAGCCTACTATGGTATAAACAGGAAGAGAAATCTCCCACATTTCTGTTTAGGCTAATTACAAGTGACATTGACAATGGAAGAATAAGAGGCACCTTAGATAAGAAAGAACGTCTCAGCACCCTGAACATCACAGCCACCCATTCTGGGGACTCAGCCACCTACCTCTGCGCTGTGGAGGCACAGTGCTCTGCAGTCACCTGCAGCCTGTACATGAAAGCTACAGCTGAGGATCCTGCCACTGTTAGATGGAGAACTTCCTAAACTTGGTGTGCCCTCAAAAATAGCTGTAAAGAAAAGATACTCTTGTTCAAGATCCTCATGCTCCTGTTGACAACTACTTGTGCAGTTAGCTGAGTCCTAACTCAGACTGAGTCATGTCACTACATTCACCACCTTTTCTGTGCTTTCCTATGGGACTCAGCGCAGCTAAGTTTGTAGAGGGTCACTCATATGATACCAACTCCATTACCAGCCATGATGGCCTGTGGAAGAAAGGAAGCCCTTTTACTAGGATTGTAAATCCTAGTAAATAGCAGTAACTGGTATATGCACCACCCAACTTGGACTCACCTGACAGCATGGATGCATGAAAAGTCCTGTTTACTTTTGGTTTTATCTTCCCACCTAGAACAGACACATATAAGTAGTGTTCTGCCAGTAACTTTTATTGCTTGATCTATTAGCCAAGGATGGGAGACACAAAAGGAAGTTATCATTACTTGATTCAAACAAAAGTTTGTCTTCCCCACTTGCAGTATTCTTCCTCTTGCTCTTTTAGGTTTATTGTCTATTCTAGGTGCAACAAGAGAGTGGTGGCAGAATTTTCTCATGATGTTACACATAATTAAAACACCTATAACCTTAGCAGTCTCCCCAAAGAAAAGAGTTAGCTCAGTTATGCAAAACTGACATAAATTTGACTTAGCTAAGTTGTGGTATTTTCTTTCAATGAAATATATATTTGTATATGTTGTATATCACCTCATTGAATTTTCAAAATAACTCTGAGGAATCATTGGTCTTGTTCTCAGTTAACAGATTAGAAAATGCAAACTCAGGAAGATTAAGTGTCCCCCAACCCCAGACAAATACCTAATAAAATGTACCACCCTGTATGGCACCCAGCTCAGAAATTGGTAATTGCTGCTCTGGAGAAGCTATGTGCTGCCTACAGGTGACCCTTGATCACTAAAAGTGATCAGGGAACACATGTTACTGGGGCCTTGGTACAACAGTGGGCTCAAGACCTGCAGATGGACTGGAAATTCCATGTGGCCTATCACCCCCACATGGCTGGAATGATTGAACACTACAATGGTCTCTTAAAGCAGAGCCTGCGAGCTGCAGCTGCCACCCCTATGCTGAAGGGGCTGGATGAAACACTTACAGACTGTACTCTGGACTCTAAATAAGAGGAGTTAGAGGGGGTCCCAACTCCAGTGGAGCCTTGCTCCACTGACTGCCACTCTAATTCAGTTACAGGGACAGACTAAAGATGCTTTGCTGAAACCAGGCATGGGAGAACAAGAAAATATCCTCTTGCCTGCATCTGAGGGCCTGGAGCAAGGGCAAACAGTCATGTGTATGTGGCCTTGGGAAATAAAAGCTCCCCACGTGCACTGGGTGGCTCTTGTTGGCCCTTGGAGACAAGGGTTGGAGAGAAACTTGCAAATAGTGCCCTGAGTGATTGGGACATGGCTCCCAATATTCCAAATAATGTACCCAAGCCCAGCAAACCACTATATGCTTCTCCATGGCACCTTTGTGATGTCCTTATGGCCCATCATGAGTTCTCCCCTGTTGTTGCAAGTAGATGCTGAACCCCCAGTTGAGGCATGAAAGGTATGGTATTTACACCCCAGCAGGCCCCCTCTGCCAGCCACTGTCTTATCAACTGACCAGAAACTTGCTTGTCTATTGCCTGAGGGTCATAATTTACCATTGTTAATGCCTGGAACTGCTTTGTCATTTCCTCTCTAGGGTGCAAAATAACACCATAGTGCACTGGGTACATACCTATGCCTCAGTAGTTAACCCGTCAGTGTGCTGGGTCTGCACTGAACTTTTCCTGAGCACATCCACGTTTGCCAGCCTCCCATGGTGCATTCTTCCAGCTTCTCTCTCAAATTGGACTTGGTTACAGCACCAGTGAAACAGTGCACATCCCTTGCAGGATGCAACCTGGACCAGGATCTGCACTGGTGCAAAGCAGTGGTGTGACCAGCCCTGGCCATTGGTCAGCAGCACCATGTGGGGTTGCTCAGGATTGGCTCACTGCTGGGACCATGGGGTTGGCAGGGCCAGCCTCCCTCAGTGTTAAGAGCCTCAAGGAAGGGGCCAGGGTGGACTGGACTCCTATAGGTCTGCATCCAATTCATACTCTGAAGCATCTTTGGAAGGCACAGAATAATGTGTGGGCTGGAGTTCCCACTGGGGCCCTCTGGGTGTGTGACTCACATGGGTGACTTTACTTGTACAGTAATTGGACTGGCCATGGTACCTAAGGATGGCCTTATTTGTGCTTGCTCTTGCAGCTTCTGCAGCTGTGGTACCTAGGTGCAGGACTCTGCCCTTCTCACCAAGGGACCTTCCAGAAGACATCCTTGCTTAGATTGTATGGTGAGGAACCCTAATGGGGTGGATAGTAGGGTAAATAAATTAGTCAGGCTCCCTCACCTGGATATTGGGCAACTAAGAGAAGTAGTATTTGCATAACGTTGAGAATGGGCCCTCATGTGCAGAAACACATTTTGTTATGTGATATTTTGGCATCTTACCAGCTTTGTGTGCATTTAGTATATAAGGGGGTTGGGACTCATTGCTTGTGTGACACATGGCATGTATGGATCCCTTGAATAAGGCATGTCAGACACCCTGACAACTCCACAGATACTCATCCATCTGCCCAAATCCCATGTGAACTTGTCCAGCCTTGAAGAGTAACAACACACTACAAAATTCAGGTTTTCATCCTAAGTCTTTTAACCTTGGACAATATCAATTTCTATGCAAATAATTAACAACTGTGGGCTTACATTTTTTCATTTTCAGATTCTGAAGGTTATTAATTTTTCTTGTTTTTAAGCACATATCACCCTATTTCCTACTCTAAAAGTGTATTCCCTGAAAATTTTGTCACACAAAACTCCTTCATTTTGAAGATTGTAAGGACAAACATAAGTTGAAAATGAGAAAAAAATAAATTTTAATTCTTTCTGGTATAAAAAGAGAAAGACACAGTCCCTCTCCCTTTTTTCAGAGTATTTATGTTAGAAAACTTGTGACCATAAATTCTTTCTCTGTCCCTTTGAGATGTATGTAAATCTTTTAAAAAGGTAAAGAAGCCTCTTGCCAGGTTTACAATCCAGCAATTTTTTTCTCAAGCACCTAGGAGCTGTCTCTTTGAAATGCAATCAAGAATATATACAAGTTTCTGTGGGTGGTAGGAGCCTAAATTCACCTGACACCTTGTCCAAGTTGAAAATTAGCCCCCCTTCATAAACACATGAGAATTTTTTCCTTCAAGTAAAGGCAGTTCACAAACACAGATAAAGACCCCAATTACCAGGAGATTGAGGAGGACCCATGACTAAGGGTTCTGTCAAGTCCTCTTATCTGAGGACTGGTTATAAATTTATCTGGATGTAATGTATATAATCTGTTGTATCTTTTGGCTACATAAACAAGGAAAATTTCTTGCTGTCTTTGCAATCTTTTTAACAGATCACCTGTGATATGCATTGCATTTTGGTTTAATGCACATTCAACAGTAAACCTATATTTTTTCCTTTTCTTGTTTTATGGAGACAAGTTCTGGATTGGCAAGAGATTTTGTTTTTATTTCCCCAGGAGATCACCCAGTGTCTTTCCATAATCACTGTTCTTACTGCTCTCTTTCACTAGAAAGTGACATGATGCTGTGAGAAGAGCAAGTTTCTATGGCTCTGCCACTTCCTGGGCCTGTAACCTTGGCCATTTCATATTAACTTTGTGAACATCATTTTCCTTGTGAGTACTTTGGAAGTAAGCACAGTACTTACTCTGCAGCATCACTGTGAGGATTAACAATGTTTTGTGAGTTGCCTAGACCAATGGATTAAAGAATTGAAAACTTAAAAGTAGGAAGCACAGCATTGATCAGGTACCCTGAAACCTTCATTTGTGTCCTGATATATGTTGTGTACAGGGAATATGGAAATGACGCAGTTAGCTTTCAGGGAACTCACTCTCTGTCCTCTAACTCCCATGCTGTCATTCTCCAGGGCCAGTAACTGAAGAATTTTCTGAGCTACAACCTCCATTCAGAGTAAAAATATCTTAGGGAAACTCGGAGCACCCATGCTCCTGAAGCATTCTAAAATGAATGGAAACTTGCTGTTGGTGGCTAAGGCCACCCTCTAAAGCCCTGGGTTGGGCAGCTGCATTGCTGTATAGGAAGAGGTGTGGGCACTGGGAGCTCATTCACCAAGTGACACTCTAACCTGAGAAAAGATTCTTCAGGCTTTCAAGATTAATTGCTGTATGAAGAATAAAAATCTCTGACATAGGAAGAGGCCTAATAATTTAGGCTATGACAGAGAAGTGGGAGCAAGAGAACAAGCAGTCCAGAAAATTGTTAACACACATAATCCTGATTTCTGATCACCAACTCTCTTTTCTCATTGACAAGAGTCAAAATGAAGCCTGAAATTAAAGCAACAGAATTTGTTTTATTTTTCTGTACTTTTGCAGTTTTATGAATCTATATTTCTTAATATTAGAAAATAATATGAGCTTTTATTTAATTTTCCAGAAATACTTCCCAACCTCTGATTATTGTTCTTTTCTAAATTGTGCCAATATCTCATATAAGATCAGAAACTCAAAGTTAAGAAAAATAAAAGCCAAAGTATATGTGGAAAGAAGGGGTGGATAAATAATAGGTAAAAGAAAATGGCAGAGGGTTGTTTGAACTGAAATCATTGTCTGAGTTTCTCAACAGCAGCATTAACACCTGGGGCCAGATCATTTCTCTGGGGGGAGATTCTTTTCTGTGTGTCATGGGGTATTTAACAACATCCCTGGCCTCTGCTCCCTGAATGCCAGTGGCTCTGCCTGCTTTATCTAGTGTAAGAATAAAAAATGTTGGATTGAGCACGTGCTGCGAAGCAAAGTGTCGCAGGTTCGATTCCCAGTCAGGGCACATGCCTGGGTTGCAGGCCATGACCCCCAGCAACCGCACATTGATGTTTCTCTCTCTCTCTCTTTCTCCCTCCCTTCCCTCTCTAAAAAATAAATAAATAAACATCTTTTAAAAAAATTGAAAAAAAATAAAAATAAAAATAAAAATATGTCTCCAGACACTCACTGTCTGATGTCCCCTGGGTGACAATAGACCCTGGATGAAAAACAGTGGTCTACATGTTAAATTGATAGAGTAGAAAATCTTTGATTAGATAGATGATAGATAGATAGTTAAACAGAGAGTTAATACTATATTTATATCCTAACATTCACTTCCTCGGTTTTATATATATATAAATATGAAATATATGTGAAAAAGACTGATGAAGTAAATATTTTTCTTTCTACTACTATAACACAGTTTTTATTTCTATAGTGTTTATGCAACCCTGACTATTATTGTATCATTTTATTTTAATAATTTCAACTTATATGATACATGAGATTTAAAAATGAAATTTGGTTATATATGTATTTTATATATACATAGTTGTATTATATACAATGCATGTATAATATCTATATTTGTAGTATATAAATATGCATAAATATATTTGTTGCAAACCCTAAAAAATAATCACTCCATTACCCCCAACACAATTCACACACACCACAGTGTGTAGAAGGTGAACTAAGCCACAGGAAGGTGGAGCTTCCCACTACAAAGCTGAGCAACAGAGCTGTAGAGTGGCTGTACAGAATCTATCTCATTAAATTGATGGGTTACAGGAACAAAATTAGCTCCACATTCAAGATGTCATTCACACTAATATTTAAAGGGATTTGACATCAAGGTATGTCCCTACAAGATAAGAGGATGGATTCATAAAAGCACAAGTGGGAATCTTGCTGGTCCTCCTGTGGATACAGACTTGCTGTGAGTTAAGAACATTCCAGAGGGGTCTTGCAAGAATGTCACAGATGAATTTGGAAAGGAGCAAGGGAGGACAAGAACAATGGAGGAAGGAAGAGAACACTAGTCTCTTGGACTGTGTCCTTTCCATAAGAGTAGAAACTAGAGAAAATTTTCCTACACTTGGAAACACTTACTGTCATGTTGCAGTGACCCTCAGCTGTGCCTAATTTTCTTTCTCAACAAGGGTAAGACTGCAGATGAAGGTGGAGCAGTGTCCTGGGGTCCTGATCCTCCAAGAAGGGAGAGATCATTTCTGACATGCTCTTCTTAAAAAACTTATTTTGGAAAGACAGGAAGGAGGGGGAGACAGAGAGAGAGAGATCAATTTGTTATTTATGCATTCATCAGATGATTCATATCCTTGTTTTATGTGCCCTGACTGGAGACTGAACCCACAACCTCGACGTATAGTGATGATGCTATAACCAACTGAGCTATCCAGCCAGGGCTGACTTGCATTTCTCCTATCTCTAAATCAATGTGCAGTGAGTTCAACAAAATCCTGGAGGACTTCTTATAGTTTCTGAAGTGCAGCAAAAGGAAGATGAAAATCCACAGTCAATATCAACAAAGTCAACCACCTCTACATCAGAGATTCTCATCCTGGGGACTCAGCCACTTACTTCTGTGCTGTGCATGTGCAGTTCACTCCAGACACCTGCTGCCTGTGTTCAAAACTATAGCTGAGGACCAAACTCAAACCCCAGAGTGGGAAAAAGGGTTCAATGTGATTAGAATTACATTCCTATTGCCTTGCATCTCCTGATCCATGCAGAAAGCACTTCTAAATGAGCTACAACTTGACCCTATGATACAAGCTGATACATGGTCCACCCAGAGGTCTCTGTGGGATAGCATTATTAGGTAAAACGTAGAGATTGATCAGCTCTTCCAAACCTGGTTCTGTCTTTGTGGAAATGAGTGAAGAACAAACTCAATGTAAAGCAGAGTTCTCAGCCCCTTCCTCTCTAAGAGCAAGAAAGCACCCATCTTACCTGTACTATTTTGTATGTTTTTAAAGATTACATTACCACAGACAAAAACCTAGGAAAAGCTCCATGATTCTTTTTCTAATATAGTTAAGAGGGGAAGAAAAGGAGATAAAAATGAAAGTCCATTGTAAGTATGAAGGACTGGCAGAGATTCCTTTATCCCAGACCAGAAACTCAGCCACTGACCACTGTATTGTGGAGGCACAGTGCTTCCCAGGCACCAGAAGCCTCAACCCAGACATGTGGCTGCAGTCCCAACACCCAGCAACAAAGCAGAGATGTCGGCATGTTTTCACTCACATCTAACGTGGTGATTTAAGTGCACACTTGGGAATCAAAGCGATGTCTCTTTCAAAATATTGGAAATACTGGTAAATTATCACCTACTCACTATACCTATCCTAACCAAAACTATTTTTAACATCTGAATCCCCAAGTCAGGGAGTCCGTGAGTCCACAATTCCACTACAGGATTCCTCAAACCCAGTTATAAGGCTCTGTATTAAAATGGATGTTTTCATCCAGAATGTGGTTTTCTTCTTATTCTGTAATATACTCATATATGAAAGGAAATCATAAAAGTCAAATCATACAGTCTCAAACAAAGATCCATGGTATGCCTCATAATCCTTCACTTACTATTTTGTTCCAACCCCTTCCAGGGCATTTGATTGTTCATTTTGTTTATATTCAAATGTATGTATTTATATAATTCCCTCTTTGTTATGTTTAGTAATGTCATTGGAAAATGCTAACTTCCAGTTATGACTGTCCTATATCAGTGTGAGCAAGTCATGGTCTTTGTACCTCATTTTAGAATCCTCATCTACGTGAGGATGATATTTTCCATCCACCCCTACTCACAGTTTCACTCATTCATTCATTCAAGAAGTGTTTAGTAACAACATTTTTAGAAGCTGGGTAAAGACCTCCCAATAAATAAAAGTTCCTTCATTTGTTTAATAGACAGTCTAGTGAGGAACACATTGTTTTGAAATCATAGAGTTTTATTGGGAGAGAAAAGGCTATTATATAATCATAGGTGTCAGTCAGAGATAACTTCGGGATATGTGATGCCTCAGTACACAGGTACTGGCAGAAGCATGGTGAAGGTTCCATAATGTTAATAGGTTGATAATGTTAAGAAGAGATGGAAAAAATATTCAAGACTTCTGGTCAAGATGGCACCGTACACAGACATGGCTTCCTCTTTGCACAACCACATCAAAATTACAACTACATTCACTCAACCATCAGAAACTGAGTTCAATGGAAATCTGATAGCTTCAGAATTTTAAAAACCACACCCATCCAGACTTTTAAGAGGGGGTCAGACTCAGAACAGAATGGTCTCTAAACGACATGTAGTGAATAAAAATTCAGGAAGGGTATCTCAGGAGAGAGAAAGTCCAGACCCACAGCAGCCCCCTCAGCCCAGTGTTCCAGTGCCAGGATGATAAGTCCCCACAACCTCTGGCTCCAAAAAACATGAGGGATTGAGTCAGTGAAGAAACTTCTGGAGCTCCAGCAGTTCCTCTTAAAGAACACTTACATGGACTCACCTACTCAGACTCACTCCCTCTGAGCTTCAGCTCTGAGGTGGCACATTAAAGGGCACCATGGCATAATGGGAGAGGATGAAGTGTCTGGTATCAGGGCAAGTGGAGGTCATTGTCCCTTTTCTAAGCCCTTTCCTGCATAGCCATAGAGCCAAAAGGCTAGTGCCATATGAGACTCCATCAACTTAGCTAATACTGTTTGACCCACCTTGAAGATCCCCAGAGACTCTGCCCCACCAAACTTATGGACCCACCCAAGCTGCTTTTCCATATGAATGGCTGGTCTTGCTTCAAGCTTTGCAACTTTCTAAATCCTATCAAACAAGCAACAGTGTGCCTCAGGGAGCTCAAGGGCACATACTAGCAGCAGCCAGATTAGTTTCACAGCTTAGCTTTGCCTAGGACTCTCCAAGCCCAGCAAAAAGTAGCAGCCTTCTTAGATCACTTTATAGTTCAGGAAGGCTGGTCTCATGCAAAACACAAGTGAGGGCTGACCTAGGCTGGCACTGCCCCAGAAATGCCAGGGCCAGTGCACCCATGGATATATAGAGACCTCTTCTGAGCACCGCCAATCTGCCCCTGCACAGCTGATCCTCCACAGAGGATGGATGTTGGTGATAAGGGGGTCGTAGCCAAGCCCTGAAGCTGACTGAACTGGGTAAATCCCTACCAATAATCTGCCAACAGCATCCAAGACTCAACTACAAGAGAAGAGTGTACTCAGCCCACAAAAGGATGCTCCTTGGATACCCAGTTTAGGTGATAGGGGAGGCTTTGCCACTGGACCCTGCAGGACACCTACAACATTAGGACATACTACCAACACATGGAGTCAAAGCAGCTCTAACTAATTCATAGAAACAAACACAGGGAGGCTGCCAAAATGAGGAGATGAGGAGACAAAGGGACATGGCCCAAATAAAAGAACAGATCAAAACTCCAGACAAAGAGCTAAATGAAATGAAGATAAGCAATGAATCAGATGCAGAGTACAAAACACTGCTTATAAGGATGCTCAAAAAAACTTAGCGAGGACCTCAGCAGCATAAAAAAACATCCAGTCAGGAAGAAAGAGTTCACTAATTGAAATAAAGAACAATTTACAGGGAAACAACAGTAGATTGGGATGAAGCCGAGAACCAAATCAATGATTTGGAACATAAGGAAACATAAAACAACCAAACCAAACAACAAGAAAAAGAAGAATCTGAAAAAATGAAGGTAATATAAGCAGCCTCTGGGACAACTTCTAGTTCCAACATGCACATCATTGGGAGGAAAGAGGAAAGAGAAAAAGCAAGAAAATGGAAATCTATTTTAAAAAATAATGAAAGAAAACTTTCCTAATTTGGTGAAGGAAATAGACATGCAAGTACAGGAAGTACAGAGAGTTTCAATCAAGTTGGACCCAAAGAAGACCACACCAAGACACATCATAATTAAAATGCCGAAGGCTAAAGATAAAGAGAGAATCTTACACGCAGCAAGAGAAAAGCAGAGAGTTACCTACAAAGGAGTTCTCATGAGACTGTCAGCTGATTTCTCAAAGGAACTCTGCAGGCAGGAAGGGACTGCCAAGAAGTACTCAAAGTGATGAAAAGCAAGGACCTACAACCAAGATTACCCTATCCCCCAAAGCTATCATTTAGAATGGAAGGGCAGATAAAGTGCTTCCCAGACAAGGTAAACCTAAAGAAATTCATCTTCAACAAGCCATTATTACATGAAACATTACAGGGACTTTACTTAAGAAAAAGAGAAAGATCAAAACTATGAATGTTAAAATGACAACAAACACAACTATCAACAACTGAATTTAAAAAAGTGAAAACAAAAGCCAAAAAACAAACTAAGCACACAACCAGAACAGGAACAGAATCATAGTTATAGGAATCATTTGGAAGGTTATCATCTGGGAGGGGGAGCAGGGAGAATGGGGAAAATGGTTCAGGAATCAAGGAGCATAATTAGTAGGAACAACAGTGGCAGGGGGATGTTGAGAATAGTATAGGAGAAGGGAGAAGCCACAGAATTTACAAGTAGGGCCCATGGGCATGCACTAGGGGGCAGATTCCTTGAGAGAAGGGTGTTACCAGGTGCAAGGTGCACAGGGAAAATAATTGGGGCAACTCTAATATCATAATCAATAAAATACAGTTAAAAAAAACAAAATAAAATTAAGTAAAATACTTGTAAATTATTTTTTTAAAAGAACAGATATTCAGGACAAAATAGCTGCCACATTGGATAAAGAAAAGCAGCACAACTCCCTATACATCAAGGACTCCTGGTCCCAACATGCAAGCACCTACTTTTGTGGAGGAGAAACATGGAGACACCCAAGCCTCCACAGCTTGTGCTCTAAGGTGAAGCTTGGCCATAGATGCTCTCCTACCACAGCGCTCCCGTGGGGAACTTACCTGAAGGCTCATCCTTAAGAAGAAAGAGGAGAGAGAAAGAGAGAGAAACTGGTTTCACATTAAAGGCAAAGAGTTGGCTGTCTCTTAAGATCATGTCTAATTCAACATTATTCTCTTGATAATTATATAAACGATGGGTCGGTAATTATGTGATTGCATGGCAACAGCTTAGGTTAAGAAGTGAATCACATAAATTTCAGTTTCAAATACCAGAGTGAGTTACTATGTGAGTTAAGCTATATATGTTAACTACTTTTGTGGGTGTATTCGTGTCTAAATACGAAAACAACCCCCTCTCTTCTGCTAGATGTCCACAGTTTAATAGGGAGCTAATGAGAAAACAACAACAATATAAATGAGTCTTTTGATTTGTTCATTGTTGTGTATCAGGATTTAACACGGTGCATGGGTAATGTCAGTTAACTGGAGGGGGCACTAGAAGTATTTGTTCACAGTCTCCAATATCTGTTTTAGAAAAAAGCATTTTCACTTTTAGACTGACTTTCACTTTCCTCCTTACTGTACTTTACTCTGACTGATTTTCAGCTGTTGTGGGGTGCTCTGAGTAATCTACATGATACCTTCTCTTACCAGTTTCCCAGATGTGCTGTGGGCAAGTTCGTCCCTCAGTTGTGCTCCTACATGAAACCCAGCACAGCACTGGCAGGCAGTGAGGGCTCAGCAAATGTTTGTTAATTTACTTTTATGAATTTAGAATGACAAACAGGAAAATACCTTCTTTATTTACTAGAGAAGTTAAAATTCACAAATGGAACCATAGTCATTGGTCTTTATTACACAAACAAAAATTATCAGGGAAATATAATTCATAATCAAGAAAAAAACAAATAGAAATGAACTCTGGGATGGCTCAACTTACATAATTTAGCAGACAACTATTTAAAGCAGCTATATTAAATAAATATGGGGGAAAAAAACTAAATAAAATGTAATCAAAATTGAAGGAAAATATCTTTTAATAAGTGAATAGAAATGAAAAAACACAAAAAAATAAGTGGAAATCCTACAACTGAAGAGTGTAATGAAGAAAACTCATTGATGTGCTCAACAGCAGACAGGGGGAAGGCAGGAAAGAATCTGTAAATGAATCTGGAAACTCTAATATTATTGAATACTATATAGCAAAAATTAACTACTTGTTTATGTATCAATATGGGAAATTTCAATCATTATTCTGAAAGAAAGAAGACAGACAAAATCAGTACCTACTAAGTAATTTATATGGATGAAATTTCACAAAGAGGAAATCCAATCGATGGCCAAAAACAAAATCAGGTCATTGTTGCCAAGGGTTGGGGTGGAAGGAAAGCACAGACTATGGTGGATCACAAGGAAACTTATAGGATGATAGAAATTATATATCAATTCATGTTGTGGTTACACCTGTATGTGAATTTGTCAAATATTTTAAATGTTACACTTGAAATATTATGTAACATTTCATGTAACTTACATCCATTAAAATCTATTTTAAAAATAAGGATAAAAATGTTTAGGTTCTAGACCTCATAATAAATAATCTGTAACACTTAACAAGGAAGTAATTCTTCTGTTTTAATTTGGAATAAAAATATCATAAAAACACTGGATGCTGGCAATGTAGTGGGGAGCTGAGTCCACTTAATCCTACACCCACCTGGGACACCTAGCCGATCTTCCAAAGAACAGAGTGAGTAGCCAACAGAATCCAAGCTCATATGAAGTTTGGAAGCCAAGAGTTCAGAGGACAATGAAAACACACAGTAAGGAGATTTTGTAGGCCAACAGGAAGGTACCCTGGCCTTGCTCAGGAGACCGCAGCTACCCTCAGAGCATAGGAGGAGAGCCAGGTCAGTGATAGAACCCTAGCAGCTCCACCCCATCCCACAGCAAGGAAGTCTCAGACACCCACCAGGAGAGACCTGGACTCTTAAAGTCACTGGAAGGATAAAAAGGCACTAAGTGACCCAAAACTGGCAGCATATCCCCCTTCCCCTGGGGTGGTGGTCATCAACTGAGACAGTACCATACAGATTGGGGGGCTGGGTGACACCTAGAGCAAGGGAAAAGAAAGGGGACATGACTGATGGTGATCCTGGTGGACTCTGGAATGCCCACAGAGTTGGCATGTGTGGAAAGCCAGGCGGTTGTTAGGAGCAGTAGGCAGCACCCAACAGGACTTTTCTCAAAAGATGATCTCAGCTGCTATGCAGGGACCTCCCCCTCAGTGGGCCAACCAAGAGGGAGGAATGAGGGTGTGAGTTGCTCTCACTCAGGGCACCTCACAAATTAGTCAAAGGGAGGCAGAAAGGGCTCGGAGAGGCAGTGGACCCCAGCAAAACTTCTTCAATAGGGGAACTGAGCTGCCCTGCAAGGACATCATTTCATGTTCACCAAGCAGCCAGGACACAATCAGTGCACCTCATGGACAACCAAAGGGTTGCAAAACGAGGTAGATATTCAGGGAGGCCTGGTGCAAATGTGCAGAGTGGACACTGTGGACCACACAGTACTCTAAGGGATGTGGGCTGGAACCTGGGACACCTGTGAATATTGTAGCTTAGGCTGAGCCCCTATCCTGGAAGAACCACAGGAAAGGAAAAAGTGGAGCACAGCCCCCTCTCTGCCTGCAGGATCCAGGAAGACCTGAGGAACCAGATTGGCGGGTATAAAATTAGTACCACTGTTGTGGTTAAATGTATTCTCTCACATACTATGCCAAGTTTCTATTCTTTAGTCTCACTATTTCTCCTCCATCTCACCTCACATAAGCATTCTTCTTTGTTAAGTCAACTCACATTCTTTGTCCCTTCTAATAAGAGTCTTATTTCTTTTTCACCTTTCACAAACAGTGGCTGGGTTTGGTGAAATATCACAGTTATAGCTGTACCAAAGGATCTCCCATTTGTTCACTACCTGTTTGTACTTTAAATCCCATAGAATACTCCCCCACTGTCTTACTTCATTTCACCTTCCCCCACTCCTGATCAGCTGAGTAAGGAATTTTATTTCATGCTTCCTCTCTCCTTTCTTTCTTTCTTTCTTTATTTCTTTTTTAATCCCCCCTACTCCCTAACCTGGGCTTTACTCCTTACTCTTATTAGCTTGCTTCCCCCATCCTCTCAAAATTATTTTCTTTTTAAAAAATATTTTATTTATTTATATTTAGAGAGGGGAAGGGAAAAGAGAGGCAGAGGAACATCAATGTGTAGTTGCCTCTCATGCAACACCTGCTGGGGGCCGACCTGGTCCTCAACCCAGGCCTGTGCCTTGACTGTGAATTGAACCAGCAACCCTTTGGTTCACAGGCCTATACTCACTCCACTCAGCCATACCAGCCAGGGCTCAAAGGCTTTTTTCTTTACTCTAAACACCTCATATTCATGTTTTGCTTTTCTACAATATTCATATTCCTGTTCCCACTTTTATTAAACTTCATTCAACTGTAGTTGCTATCGACCCCGTGTTGTTGTTTTTTCTGAAATTTTGCTCCTGTTGACCTAATACCTTTTTCAGTTTCACTTCCAGTCTCATAGTATACTCTTCCCTTTTCTTACTCCATTGTTCTCCCTTTTGTGTTTTACTTATGTTGTAAATTTTTCTCTCTCCCTTTCTTCACCTTGGTCCTATCCCAACTCTTATCAATTCTCCTCCCTCCTACCATACAACAATATTCCCCTCTTTTCATCATCTCATATTCCCTTTGTCATATCTTATAATACCCATAATATCTCTTCACCCTTATTAATCTTAGTTCAAGTTCAGTTGAGATTGCTGATGTGAGAGGAGGGTCCTTTTTGCTGGTGTACGTTTGGTTGACTGGTAATACTGCCTTGTTAACCAACACCTGTACAACAGCATACAAGACAAGGTGGGAGTTGAGAAATACCAGTAAACCCACTGGGAGGGGAGAACACACCAACAAAGGAGCCACCAACAGGTAAAACCTAAATACAACAAAAAAGCAAACACAAATGGAAAAAATGGCAACCCTAGAGCATTCAGACAAGCAGATAAAAGAGACCACACCACTGAGTCCCATAGAACCCCAAACCACAGAAGTTTCACCCTACAAAGACAGGTGGCAAAGCAGAGAACCTAGAATTGTAGAAACAAACAAAAAGAGTCACCTAAAATGGGGAGACAAAGAAAGAACTCACAATCAAAGGAATGGAAGATTCCCCACTAAAAGAGTTAAATGAACTTGAGGCAAGAAAATTATAAGATATAGAATTCAAAAGAATGGTTATAAGGATGCTTAAGGAACTCACTAACACCTATAAGGAACTGAGTTGGAACTACACAAGTATGAAAAAGGAAATAGAAACTATAAACAAGAAGCAGGAAGAAATGAAGAATACAATACCTCAAAAAATACACTAGAAAAAATTACAAACAGCCTGTATGAAGCAAAGGTCCAAATTAGTGAGCTGGAAGACAAGGTAGAAAGAAATACCCAGGTAGAGCAGCTGTACAAAAGACTAAAAAAAATATGAAGAAAAGCTTAAGAGAACTGCAAGACAACATGAAATGCAACAACATTTGAACATAGGAATACCAGAAGGAGAAAAAGGAACAAGGGATAGAAAACCTATGTGAATAAATGACAGGAAATTTCCTTAACCTGGAGAGGGGAAAAGTCACACAAGTTCAGGAAGCACAGAGGGTCCCAATCAAGATGAGCCCATAGAGGCCTACTCCAAAAGAAACCATAATTAAATGCCAAATTATAAAGATAAAGAGTGAATCTTAAAGACAGCAAAGGAGAAACAGGAAGTAATATAATAAGGGAGTCCCAACAACACTAGCATCTGACTTCTCAATGGAAATGCTCTAAGCCAGAAGGGAGTGGTGAGGAATATTCCAAGTAATGAAAACCAGAGGTATGCAATCAAGACTGCTCTATCCAGCAAGGTGTCTCAATTAGAATGGAAGACCAAATAAGGAGCTTCCCAGACAAAAGAAGGCTGAAAGAATACACCACCACCAAACCAGCACTGCAAGAGATGCTAAAGTAACTGCCTTAAGAAAATAAAGGGAAAAGAATGAGAGAGAAAGGGGGAGAGAGAGAGAGAGAGAGAGAGAGAGAGAGAGAAACACAGGTACAAAGAGGGGAGAAAGCAATGAATAAGTACCTATCAATAACAATCATAAATGTAAATGGATTAAATGCTCCAATCCAAAGACATAGGATACCTGAATGGATAAGAAAACAACCCACACATATGCTGCCTACTAGATACTCATTTCAGAAGAAAAGACCTACACAGACTGAAAGTAAAATAATAGAAAAAAGATTCCAAGGAAACGGACATGAAAAAAAATGTGAGGTAGCAATACTTACATCATACAAAAAGACTTCAAAACAAAGGCAATAAAAAGAGAACCAGAAGGACACTTCATAATACTCAAAGGAAGAATCCAACAAGAAGTCATAAACATTGTAAATATACATGTACCCAACATAGGAGCACCCAAATATAGAAGGAAAATCTTGGGGGACTTCAAGAAAGAGTTAGACAACAACACACTTATAGTAGGGAATTTCAACACCCTACTGCCAAAAATGGACAGATTGTCCTAACAAAATATCAAAAAGGATATTGCAGCATTGAATAATGTCCTAGATCAACAGATATACATAGAAACTTTCATCCCCCCAAAACAAAATATACATTCTTTTCAAATGCACATGGAACATTTTCAAAGATAGACCACATGATAGGACACAAAACAAGCCTCAACAAATTCAAGAAACTTGAAATCATATCAAGCATTTTCTTGGAGCACAAGGGTCTGAAGCTAGAAACTAATCTCAAGGAAAAAAACTCAAAAACATTCAAATTCATAGAGACTGAATAGCATGCTATTAAACAATGGTTGAACAAATAATGAAATCAAGGAAGAAACCAAAAAATTTCTGGAAACAAGAGAAAAGGAACACACAACAGTCCAAAACCTATGGGACACAGAGAAGGCAGTCCTGAAAGAGAAGTTCATAGCAATACAGGCCTGCCTAAAAAGGATAGAAACATTTCAAATAAACAACCTAACCCTACATCTACAAGAACTGGAGGAACAACAACAAACAAAGCTCAGAGTGAGCAGAAGAAAAGAAATAACCAAGATCAGAGCAGAATTAAATGACATAAAGACAAAAAGAACAATTCTAAGGATCAATAAATACAGGAGCTGATTCTTTGAAAAAATGAAAAAATTTAACAAGCCTTTAACCACACTAATGAAGAAAAAAGAGAGGAACCAAATAAATAAAATCAGAAATAAAAGAGGAGAGATTATAACTGACACCATAGGCATACAAAGAATTGTAAAAAATTACTACAACCATATGCCAAGAAATTTGAAAATGTGGAGAAAATGGATGAATTTCTAAAAAATATAATCTTCCAAAACAGAAGCAAGAAGAAAAAGAAAGCCTGAACAGACCAATAACAGCTAGTGAAGTTGAAGCAGTAATCAGAAAACTCCCAGCACACAAAAAGCCCTGGACCAGACTGTTTCAAAGGAGAATTTTACAAAACATTTAAGGACAAACTAACCCCTATCATTCTCAAACTATTCCAAAAAGTCCCAGAAAAGGAAAGACTCCAAAACTCTTTTTATGGTGCCAGCATTATCTTAATCTGAAAACCAGTTAAACACACAAAAAGGAAAGAAAACCACAGACCAATATCACTGATGCACATAGACACTAAAATCCTTAACAAAATATTGGCAAACTGCATCCAGCAATACGTTAAAAGTTCATACACCATCATCAAGTGGGATTCATCACAGGGATGCAAGGATTGTACAATATTCCCAAATCATAAGAATAATAAATCACATAAACAAAAGGAAAGACATTAATCACATGATCATATCAATAGATGCTGGAAAAGCATTTGATAGAGTACAGCACCCATTTATGATAAGAACACTTAGCAAAGTGGGAGTAGAAGGAGCATACCTCAACATAATAAAGGCCATACACAAGAAAGTGACAGCCAACATCATACTCAAAGGGCAAAACCTAAAACCTTTCCACCTAAGATCAGGAACAAGACAAGAGTATCTACATTCACCACTTTGATTCAACATAGTATTGGAAGTTCTAGCCACAGTCATCAGCCAAGAAAAACAAATAAAAGGCATCCAAATTGAAAAGAAGGAAGTAAAACTGTCATTATTTGCAGATGACATAATAGTGTACATGGAAAACCCTATAGACTCCACCAAAAAACTATTTGACCTAATAAGTGAATTTGGCAAAACAGCAGTATACAAAGTCAATATTCAGAAATTGAAGGCATTTTTGTACACCAAAAATGAAAAATCAAACAGAGACATTAGGGAAAAAGTCCCATCTGATACAGCAATGAGAAAAGTAAAGGACATAGGAATAAACCTAACCAAGAAAGTAAAAGACCTGTACTCAGAAAACTACACATCACTGAAGAAAGAAATTAAGGAAGACACAAACAAATGGAAGCATATACTATGTTCACAGATTGGAAGAATTAACATCATCCAAATGTCCACTATACCAAAAGCAATTTATAGATTCAACTCAATCCCTATTAAAATACCAATGACATATTTCACAGATATAGGACAAACATGTCAAAACTTTATATGGAACCTGAATAGCCACAGCAATATTGAGAAAGAAGAACAAAGGAGGAGGGATCACAGTACCTGATATCAAACTATATTATAAGGCCATTGTAATCAAAACAGTCTGGTACTGGCATCAGAAAAGATGCATAGGTCAATGGAACAGAATAAAGAGCCCAGAAATAAACCTATGTTTCTATGGTCAATTAATATTCAACAAGAGGGACAGAAGCATAAAATGGAGTAAAAATAGCTTCTTCAACAAATGATGTTGGGAGATTTGGACAGCTACATGCAAAAAAAAATGAAACTCGACCAACAACTTATACCATACACAAAAATAAACTCAAGATGGATAAAAGACTTAAATATAAGTTGCAACACCATAAAAGTCCTAGAGGAGAACATTCACAGGAAAATCTCAGATATTCCATGCAGCAATATTTTCACTGATATGTCCTCTAGAACAAGGGACATAAAGGAAAGAATAAACAAATGGAACTGCATCTAAATAAGCAGCTTCTGCACAGCTAAAGAAAAAAAACTAGCAAAATGAAAAAGGGAACCAACCATAAGTGAAAATATATTTGCCAATGATACCTCAGACAAGGGTTTGACCCCCAAAATATATACTCACATGACTCCACTCCAGGAAGATAAGCAATCCAATCAAAAACGGGTAAAGGACCTGGACAGATGCTTCTCCAAGAGGGCCTACAGACGTCCCAGAGACATATGAAAGGATGCTAAGCATCACTAGCCATCAGAGAGATGCAAATTAAAACCACAATGAGATACCACTTCACACCAGTCATAATAGCCATTATAATCATAAACAAATCAATAAGCAAGCCCTGGCAAGGCTGTGGAGAAAAAAGAACCCTAGCAAACTATTGGTGGGAATGTAGATTGGTGCAGCCACTGTATGGAAAACAGTATGGAATTTCCTCAAAAAAACTAAAACAGGAACTGCCCTTTTGACCTGGTAATTCCACTGCTGGGATTATACTCTAAGAATCCTGAAACACCAATTCAAAAAAACCTATGCACCCCAATGTTCATTACAGCCCAATTTACAATAGTCAAGTGCTGGAAACAGCCTAAATACCATCAGTAAATGAGTGGATCAAAAACCTATGGTACATTTACACAACAGATACTATGCAGCAGAAAGAAAGGAGCTCCTACCCTTTGCAACAGCATGGATACAACTGGAGAGCACTATGCTAAGTGAAATAAGCCAGGCAGTGAAAGAAAAATACCATATGATTTCACTTATTAGTGGAACCTAACCAACAAAACAAACTAGCAAGCCAAATATAACCAGAGACATTGAAACAAAGAAAAAACTAACAGTAACCAGATGGCCTGGGGGAGAGGGGTAATGGGGTAAAGAAAGGGGAAAGTTCATCAAAGAACAAGTATAAAGGACCTGTGGACAAAGCCTAAGGGTCATAGGATTGAGGGTGAGAGGTGGTAGTGACAGGGGCTATGGAGGTTGGTGGTGAAGGGGAGACAACTCTACTTGAACAACAATAAAAAAATAATTTGGAATAAAAATATCAAAGAAGGAGAAGCAGAATGTTAGAGAGGATAGTAAGAGGTAGTATGTAGTGATTCAATGTCACTACCCTAAATTAGAGAGCTGTTACATCCCTGGTCCTCTATTTACTACCTGTGAGATCTTGAGGGGTAATAATTTCTCACAAGATTCACCTTTAATGCAGGATGAAGATTAGGTAGATTATGAGCATGAAGTTCTAGAACATAGGTGTTCAATGAATTGTAGGTAATGTTTTTATTATTAACCATAAATTGTCTATTCAAGAGTGCTTGGCTTCTCTAAATAAAATTGTGGGAGATGATTAAACAGGTATGGTGGCTCTAGGATTTTTTCTTTTCATTGGGCAGCATGATGGACTGGATGTGAGAGTTGAGAAAAAGGATAATTTTCTCCTAATCTAAAAGACTGGGTAGTGACCTGAAATCATGGGAAATAATATCTTGTCATAGAAATGGTCTTTTATTATAGCTGAGTCCAGGGCAAATAACACTGAACAGAATGGAAATTTTATTTTGTCCCAGTGAAATGTTTCCTATCGAACAAGCAGACTAAATAACCAGAAAAGAGACTAGACCTTAAATAAATTGTTTGAAAATATACTCAGAGGGTAGAGAGACAGATAAGAACACATGGGTTCCAGTATTACCATGCAACATTTTGTGTAAGAATTTACATCTATTCCCATACAAGGATACACAGCCCTACCTGCATTATAATTAAAATATCTTTTCTTTCCTTGTGAAGAAAGTCAGAGGAATTCATTTTTTATGTAAATTTGAATCTGGAAATAAACTGACAGGGACAACACTTCTGGAGCTAATTAAACAACCTTGATTAGGGGGGTAAGGCTAACTTAAACAAATCCAGTGGCTCAACATACTCTAGGCAATTCTGAGCAGGACATGACCTGATGACTGGCCCCACCTACCTCACCGCACCAATCTCCTGCTCTGGGACAGCTGCACTGCCCATCTCCAACAACTCTAAGTGCAGCTTTACACAACTGAGTGAGACTGGTCCCAAACCCAGAGCAGACACCATTTTCTTAGAAACACAGGCACCAAAATAACATTTCTCATCATATTACGAGCGCTGATGGCCTCTGTCTTCCCTGGTAGAAAAAGTTGTTGGTAATGAGACTGAGGACACCCCAGGATTCAGGGGAGATGGTGGGGAGGGGCTGAGGGGATGAACAAGGCCAACTGTGACCTACACTCCAGGAAAATGAGAAAGAAGGGGAAAGGAACCAGAGTTTCAGTCTTTCTTCCTTGACTTAAGATTCAACTTATGCCTAGAAGTTCTTGGCAATTTTCTTAAAGTCAACTCTGGGATCAAACTTTTTATTTCTTATGTTGAAAAGAATTTAGCACATCCCAGAAGGTCTTTCAATCCCATCCAACAGCATCTAGGCAGGAAGGTGAGACTGTGGAACCAGACTGTTAAATGACACCAAGGGATGGGTGTAATCTATGCTATTGGTACAAGAATATAATGTATGATATTGATACAAAGGCTTCCCAGTGGTGAGGTGATTTTTCCACAATTCTTAGCACAAAAGTACAGAAACAATGCAACACAGGGTCAATAATCTATGAACTTCCAGAAAGCAACTAAATCTACCAAGCTCATTATGTCACCATCATAGCTAGAAATCTCTGCAACATCTTTCAGTTGTCTCAGAGAGCACACTAAAAAAAAATTAAAATAAAAAAATTTTAAAAAGATAGGTGAGCTTCACAAACAAATGTACAAGAGCACTCAACCTGAGGCAATTGTCTATTCCCATATTCTAAAGGAAGAACTATAACACTTACCTAGACATTTGTTAGCAGCTAGTGGTTGAAATGTGCAAGACAGGATCTAGAATTGAAGCTGTTGAATTTATGCAAGGAGGCACTCACAGCTGGCTCACAGACTACATAAGACCATGAGGTAAAGCCATACTCTTCATAACATCGTATTTCTTCCAATGGAGTACTCCATTTAAAAAACAACATATGCAGGACAATATTTGAACAATATATTTGATAATTCCAGATTTTATATCTGCTCAGCTCAATCTTTTAGGAAAGGCAGTTTTGTGTGTGTGTGTGTGTGTGTCACTGGACCCAATTTCAACATGTGTGTGAAGGAGTATGGAAGAAGCTTTCCCTGTACACCAAGTAATTCTTTAGGCAACAGCTGGTTGTCATACAAGTCATCTCATTATCTGACATTATCTAAGTGAAGGTCACATCATTTCCCACATGTTTAGGGCTCAGTCCTACAAAACTACCTCCCTCCTCCAATTCAGATGCCATTCTCAAGCCTAGATTGTTACCTGTGCTTGATCTCCCCAGCTACAAATGGGAGGTTGCAACAATGCCCTTCAACTCAGATTGCCAATCATATATCCAGGTGGTTACCTGAACGTCTAACCCACTGGATATAAATCATTGGTCCTCACGAACCCCTCTTTGGGTTTAATGGTTTTAAAAATGGGAGCTTAGTGATCAATAGAAGTCAAAATTCAATGAGCAAAATAAAACAGTGCCTTCCCTCCTAGTGACTAGGAGTAAAGTATTTCAATTATGAAATGTGATTTACAATAATATTGTGTTTTGCAATGATTCTTACACTTCAAAGAGAATGCTGACAAAGATCCTGCATTCCTGATAGCAGTACCTCAATTTTATGTACAATGAAAGATGAACACACCCCTAATCCTACTAGGATATATAAAGTGTGAAAGAGCATTGCTTCCTTCCACCTTAACAAGTAAAACTAGAAAATCAACAAAGTCATAACTTTGTTTTAACCTAATAGAGACTTGAGGTCACTGGACAAACAAGTAAGCTGGATTCAGGCACATGAACTAGCACAACTTTAGCAGAGCATGGGTGAAAGAGGTGCTGGCTGTCAGACAAACAGAAAAGAAATCAGCTATGAAAAGAAGGAGGAAGGAAGGGGGGGGAGAATGAGCTAGAGAATGAGTGAGTGAGGAGTGAGGGTTATTACCACAACATAGAACTGAGAGTAACAGACACAAGGGGAATGGGCACTCAGAGGTAGGGCCATCTCCACAGACCTTTTCCATATGTTGACTAAAATGACTGGGGACAAGATGGGTGACAGATGACAACCAACAGAGATGTGGGTCTGCGGGACATGACTCGTTCTGCTGCAGGAAGGCACAAACCCATAGAGCTTGCCAAGATCAATCTCAAACATGAAGGAAAAGCCCAAAGAGTTTGGAAATCAAATAAAGAGCTGAGAGCAAATTCTGTTAGTCTTCCCCTCAAAGGGCACAATTTAAGGTTCATTGTAGCAGAGAGAAGAGTCAAGGAAAAAAACCTCTACCTTTGGGTCAGGGGCAGGAAACCATCCTCAGCTGGACACCCTGCAGCAATACTGTAAAATTCTGCAACCAGTGAGGAACAGGCAGAAAATTATATCCCCCGAGTCCCACCAAGAAACATGGCAGGTTCTGGCTGCCTTGGGGAGAAGAGGCAGGATTACTGAGAAAATCCTAAATCTAAGCCAGGCACATGGGAGAAGCTGAGATAAAAGCTGGACCAAGACAACAGAGTACTGGGCACCTACCCACACAGTCATCAGAGCCAGCCCTAAATGACAAAAAATAGCTGTGTGTGGTGTCACATTGGTATGACATTTAATGGGATGATCACTTAGTAACTTGTCTAATCATTGGGGTGTACATCTGAAAATAACTGTAATTGAAATTAAAAATGATTTAATAAAACAACAAAACATTTCAACCCAGTATCTATCAACAGAATGAGACAAATAAATTGTGATATATTCTTACAATAAAAAGGAGCAGAGCATAAAATCAATTAATTACAGCTACTATAATTTTAAAAAGATGATCAACATTATAAGCTATTATAGAAAAGTAAACTAAATTCATGAGATGCCCCTACATTCTCATTGGAATGGATAAAATTTAAAAGGCTGACTGTACCAAGACTTATCAAGGATGTGAGACATCTAGAACTCTCTCACACTGCTGGTGGGATTTACAACACACCAAAATCAACTGGTGATTTTGGATACAGTTTGGCAGCACTTTAAAATGTTAAACAAATCATACCACATTTTTAAAGTGTTCCATTCCTGGGTATTTTCCCCAAAACAAAAGGAAATATATGCATACACAAATACTTGTACAGAATGTTCACAGATTTATTTATAACAGACCCAGACTGGAAATAATGCCAGTGCATATGTGATGAAATTCTACTCAACAATCAAAAGAAGAAATCATTGATATGTGAAACAACTCAGTTGCATCTCAAGATAATTATGATGAATGAAAAAAAAGCAGAAGAGTTCTTGTATGATTCCATTTAAGTAAAATTTTAGAAAATACAAACAAAATTTATGTAAAATTTTAGAAAATGTAAACTGACAGAAAGCAGTTTAGTGATTGCTTGAGACTGGTAGTGGGGATGGTTTACAAAATGTCACAAACAAGTTCTAGGAATGATGCCTATGTTCACAATCTAGACTGTGGTGATGGACTTGTGAGGTACACATATGTCAAAGCTTCTGAAATTATACTTTGATTATGAGCAGTTTATTCATGTCAATTATAAGTCAATAAACCTGTAAGAAACAAGAAGCTTTAGTCAAACAAATCTTGATAAATTTCAAAGGATTTAAATCATTCAGAATATAGTCTCTGATCACAAGAGTACCAAGCAAGAATTCGATGACAAAAACATACTTAAATTTCATATTCATGATCAGATACAATAGCCATTTCCAAATATATTGTTACAGAAAATCATGTAGGCAACACAGAGGACTGGGGAGGGGTAGATGTGTCAGCCTCTGAACCGAGCAAATGTAACCTTCTGCTCATCAACTGCACTTCCTGTTTAGAGGCAGATACATCTAACCCAGATCTCAGCACTCAGGCACTCAGAGAAGGGCTGGTCTCTGGGGAAAATGAGAACAAGGGAGACTTCACCCAGAAGACTTTCCTCCATGCTCTGTCCAGGCCTGCTGTGGGCACTCATGGTCTTCTTTAGCTTCAGTACGTGTGGCCCTAGACATGGGGCTTCAGCGTCCTCTTAGAGACAAGGATGGGATTTGAAAGTTGTAACTGGTCGGGTATTCAAAGGGATAGAGGCAAGGAAATGAAGCACCATGTCATTTTTTCCTTTGTTCTTGGGTCATAAAGTAATATGTTCCTCATAACCCATCTGAGACGTTTCAGAGGAGCAATCCTGCTTTCTCCCTTTTTTCCAGGAATCATCAGGACTCAGAAAGTCACTCAAGTTCAGACTACTGTAACAAGGAGGACAGGACAAGCTGTGACAATGGACTGCAAGTATGAAACTACATCAAGTACTTATGTTTTGTATTGGTACAAACAGCCTCCCAGTGGAGAGATGATATTCCTTATTTCTCAGTACTCTTCTGACCAAAATGTAATACAGGGTCGCTATGCTGTGAATTTTCAAAAGGCAAACAAATTCATCAGCCTCACCATCTCTTCCTTACAACTGGCCGACTCAGCAAAATACTTCTGTGCTCTCTGGGAACCCACAGTAATAGAAGTGATGGTGGAAGCTTAGCAAAAACCTTTGACTCCATGAAGACACCACCTGCTCAGAGGCTGAGAAAACCCAGGAACCACAGGCAGGAAGAAGGCAGGCCCTGTGTGTGGTGGCACAGTTGAGACCTTCTAACGTCAAACTTTCTATAAAAAATGCCCCATAGTGAGCTCAGTGTATGAAGCAGCATTGTTCCCGAGATTCCTAGCTATTATGTTTGAATATAGGGATTAAAATACATCTCAAAGTGCTTTTCAAATTGTTCCTAAACAGTTAGATGAATGAACCTAATTATTACAGGAAATTCAGGAGTAGTTTTCTTTCTTTTTTAAATAGTTCTTCAAGTACAGTTGTCTGCATTTCCCCATACCACTCCTCTCCCCTCAGCCATGTTCACCTGAAACACAAATTCCAAAGAACCTGTGCACCCCAGTGTTCACAGCTGTACAATTTACAATAGCCAAGTGCTGGAAGCAACCCAAGTGCCCATCAGTAAATGAGTGGATCAAAAAAAAAACAAAAACTATGGTACATTTACACAGGGAGTAGTTTTCTAATGCTCCTCTTGAATTGTTGGAATTCAGACGTGAGCACTAGAAGCCATCCATTTTCTCTTCCAATATCATACTGATTTTAACAGTTCTTAAAAATATAATGATGCATTTTGTTATTTTTATATATTTTATATACAAGAATTGAATAAAAACAAAATGTATAAGTACATAAATGTGTTTTATGTTTTTTTCATAGTCTAATATGACATTTATATCCACATTCCAAATAAAATTTTGACTCTGCTCTTCAGGGAACTCTAAGAACCACAATGACTTGTGACCAGTGTCTGCAAGGGCTGAAAATTTTGACAACTTTAAGGGCCACCAACTTCCAGCACATCTTGACTAGTGCCCTAAGCCTCCTGGTTGTTGTGAAGGACAAAGATCAGGATGCAAAGGGATGCTGCTGAAAGAGTCAGGTGAGCATCAGTCCAACCAACACTGACCTCAGCAACAGGGTCTGGGTCCTCCTGGTCAGTCTTCAGTTGTAAACATGTGGTCACAGCCACGCTGGCTTGCAAAACAGTTTTCATACATAAAAACATGACTCTTACTGGAAATCAAATAGATGAGGAGATGACTAACTTTTTAGAAAGTTCTGTACAGCCAAAGGCAGTTTTGACTAAAACACACCATGATCATTAGAGATTCAAAATAATTCTTGGCTCTTACCAAACCCAGGCAGAGACTGGACTGAGAGAACTATCTCCCAGGAGAGGCATAGTCCTTAACATGTGGCCAGAGAAGATGATGGAAGAAGACTCTCCCAGAAGGCTGAGTCAGAGAATGTGAGATGCACTGAGCAGGAGAGCTCCCTGCAGAAAGCATCTCATCAAATCAGGGTCAGAAACCCATAAGCAGTGCCCCCTGGAGCCTGCTTCAGACCAACACTGTTGTCTCCCTTCACTCTCAGTTGTGGGGGACTTTACAGAACACAATCCTGTAACTGTTCCATGATTGTGTATTGAGTGTGTGGAGGAAACAGTTTACTGGTTGTTGTTTGTTTTCTGCTTATTTGTTTCTTCATAGTGCTTCAAAGGAGTCACATCAAGACATGGAGAGGACTGCAAGATATCAGTCAGAGTCCCTGACATCAATCAGTACCCACTGAAAGGGTATCTAACTTGTCTGTCTGCCTCCTGCAGGGGAAAAAGAGAGGAAATGAATTCTCAGTTATGGGTGGATGAAGTACACAGTGACTGTGCATTAAATCTGGTTCCCTCTCCTTCCAGCAACCCAGAAGGACAGCATGTCTCCTGAAGACTGACATTGTCACAGGCCTGCATGGGCTAAAGAAACATGGGTAAAAATGGCCTGTTCCACTTCATGAAAGAGCATTTAATTAGCTTAACTTTCAGTCTCTACTTTTTCTGACTGTGCTGACTGTTGAATTGTTCATTGATATGAAGGTTCAATTGTTAGTCATCACACACAATATAACTGACCTGGGGGATCACCTTGACTCTAAATGAGCTACTATGTATGTGCAACAAATGAACCACTGTTTTTTAACCACTGGGATTTTAAGGCTGATTTTTATGACAGCATCACCTAATACACGTAACATGACTGATGCCCCAAACTTAATAAATACAGAAAAGAAAGAGAAAAACACTTTACAAGGACAGAATAACCTCTTTTTAAAATTTTGTATTGATTTTAGATCAAGAAAGAGAGAGAAGAAAGGAGAGAGAGAGAAAAATCCATTTTGTCCCCCTTATTTATGCAGTGCGTGGTTGCTTCTTGCATGTGCTCTGAGCAGGGATGGAGTCTGAAACCTTGACTTATTCAGACAGCACTGTAGCCAGTGGAACCACCAGCCAGGGCAGGACTGAATGTTCCTGATACAGAAACCTGATATAGAGCCATTTTAAAATATAAGATAACCTCTCTCAATGAACATAAATTCAAAACTTCTAAACAGTAGGAAAATTTGGCAGAAGTAATAAAAGAATAATATATTATTAAAAAGCTGGTCTTCATGTGATGTTTGACATTTTAAATCAATCAAAGTAATAATCAATATGAATAAAACATCATTTAAACATCTGAAGAGGAACACAAAATTATAATGCATGCTAAATACTCACCTGTAATAGAGAAATAAATAGTTAAAAAATTAGAAATAAAATAAAAACTTCCTCATTCTGGTAAAATGTATATGCTATGAAAATCATTTGTCCATGAAAACCACAGGAAAATACCATTTCATCAATATAGCCACTTACATGGCTTAAATAAAAAAGATAGAAATAAAAGAATTGGTGAGGATATAAAGAATAAACCCCTTCTTAGTCTTTTACCAGTGTGTAACATGGTGCAGCAACAATGGAAAATGGCCTGAAGTTCTTCCAGCCATGAAACATAGAGTTATTACATGGCTCAGCAATTGCAGTAATATATATGTTCCCAAGAGAAATGAAAATATCTTGCACACGGAATCTTGTCCAAAAATATTCATCCCACATGTGCATCATTGATAAATGAAATATGGTACAGCTAGACAATGGAATATTACTAGGCAACAAGAAGCAATGCAGTACTCAAACATTCTACAACATAGATGAATAAGCCCAGGAAATATTACCCTAGAGGAAAAAAGCCAGTTCCAAGAGCCCACATGTTGTATAATTCCATTTAGAAGGAATATGCAGGATGGTAAAGTCTATACAGGCTGCTATGCTCTGAATGTTTGTGTAGCCCCCCAAATATATTAATTGTGCCCTAAACCTGAAAAAATCATAGTATTAAAAAACCTAGGCCTTTAGGATTAGTGCTCTTACAAAAGAGGATCTGGAGAAATCTTTTCCCTTCAAGCACGTGAGCACACAGCAAGAGAGCACCATCTATGAACCAGAAAGCGGCCTTCACTGGACACCAAACCTGCCAGTGCTTTGATCTTGGACTTCCCAGTCTCCAGAACTATGAGAAATGAATTTCTGTTGTTTATAAGCTACCCAATCAGTGGTGATCTGTTATAGCAGCACAGATGGGCTGAGACAGAGACAAGTAGATCTGTGGCTGCCTGCAAGGAGTTTCATGGGGGTAAAGGGTGAGTGACTGATACTTGGTACAGGTTCCTTTTAACATTATGAAATGTTCTAAAAGTGATTGTGGTGATGATTATACACCTTTGTGAATATAGTAAAACCACTCCATTGTACACTTTAAAAAGCTGAACTGTATATGAATTCTATATCAGTGAGGCTGTTATATAAAAACAAATGAACAAAACCAAAAAGTTCCACAGTGTTCATTTTTTGATGGGACCTATTCTGGATTGTTCATACCAACTGAAATCCTGCAGTAATGAACATTAAATAAAAATGCATAATATTGGTCTGAATTTAGCATTATATACCTAGACACATAATGACCCTCCACCTTTCACATTTCTCAGCACTCCCAGTACTTCTTTGATGCGCATATTTACACCAGCCCTGATTACTGCTATTCCTTTAAGCTGGCATGACCACATGACACTGTGCACAGGCTGCCACATTCTCCTAACCCGGCTCCCCTGAACCAGGTTGTCAGTTTTTCTTATTTTGAAGGATGGGGGGTGAGAGTTGGTACTCTGTCTATTTTAATGTGGCCCACACATCTAATTTTTCATTTATCTTCACTGCTGGATATTTTTGTTCTATTTGTTGTACAGAAAATTAGAATTTTTTATTGAGAATAATTTTGAATCATTCTATTTTTATCCCAATAAATATTAATTGACACATTCGCCCAACAAAAGATTATTGAGTGCTTAGCCTCTGCCAAAGTCCTATGCTAAACAATAAATAGCATGCCCACGGGACAGCCATCAAACATGGAAATCAAGATACTAAGGAAAGTAAAGATATATGATTGAGGAAGGGCCACAGATAATTTCTATAAAGAAAAGGTCACAGAAATAATTCTAAACTCCCCAAATGACTGAAAATAATTCGGCCTCCTGAGTACCAATTTTCAACCTCTGTCATCACACGGAACTCATAAAATAATTACAATTCTGTGGGACACCAAAAATAGGTATATTTTTAATAGGTATAAATTTTGGATCATTCACACTGTAGGGCTATTTTTGTGTTGGCTGTTGTCATTTTATATTTGACAGTCTAAGGAAAAAGTGGTCAGCGTCCCTGCCTAAATAGTCAAGAATGGCATGTTTTAAAAATTCTTGCTTCACATCAGTTGAACATTGCTGCTTTAGAGACTTGTGGTAGAAGCTCCTCACAGAGCCTTGCCACTAGGGGGAGGTAACACACATGAGATACCTACCCATCCCAAGACAGGAAATACAAACCTTGAAAGATTGCTGACTTTGACTTGGGACTGATTCCCAGTTCTGAGAAAGCAGTTCATATGCACAGTCACGAGGGGGCGCTGTTGCAGTGGGGGAACTGAAGCTCCTTCCAGGGTGAATTAGTGGTTATCCTTGAGCTGTGAGAGAACTTACTTTCACCCCCTTTGTCTCCTTGTCCTTGATAAACTCACACTGAGCTTGTGCACAGCCTCAAGGACAGGAATGAGCCCTCTCCCAAACAGAGTCAAGTGCTGAGCCCTCGTGTGAAGAGAAGAGAGAGGTGATTAATAGTTTAATTGTAAATGGCCAAGTAGCTGTTTCTTAGAGAAATAAGAAGCTTAGTTACTGTAACAAGGAGTAAATATTTTAATTTTATTCCATTTCATTTTGTAAATAATAACTACTTTTGAGAATAACCAGAGGAATTCCTTTATGTTTATTTCCACCTCTCATCAAAAGTCCTTATTTTATTTCCCTTTATAAATCTTCTCATCCTGTCTCTTCCTCCCCTGCTTTTCTCCTCTTCTTGTCAATGCATGAAACCCCTTGGCAAGGGCAAGGAGATGAGAATATGTCTGTTAAAGAAGGAATAATTGGACTAGAAATAAATGCCATTCAATTCACTGGTTACTGTGTCAAGACCAGGGGCATTCAACAACGTCCATCAGAAGGGTGCTTAAGACAGCGTTCCAGGAGCCAATGCGGGAGAACTGAGTACAAACAACCTGGCCCCTAGACTGGATTCTAATGGTATCTTATCCTGTCAGACTGAGCTCAGGGGTGTCATACATCTATGAAGTTATTTTGGTCATATATGTTGCAAATATTCCACAATGTCATTGGAATTTTAATGAAATTATAGTAATTTTTTGACCAGTAAAAAGTTTCAAACTTTGGAAATAAACCTATATGTTAACGCTCTTGAGACTAACTTGCTCTGGTTGGGAATATGCATAGGAATTCTCTTCTCCCTTACAGTCCAAGAATCAACAGAGGTAACCTGGATTAAAGGATATTTCATATCAGCTCAATAGTCGGTTTACCAAGTACCACACATGGGGGATGGTTAATCTCAATGTAAACCCTCTGAATTAGGATTAGACATTAGGAAAACATTCTTACCTCCTTTTTAAATTTATATTTAATTCTGTGGGTGGGAGTAAATCCCAGCAAGACTGCTTTGTCTTTCACTGGTGCCTGCCTGGGGAACACCCAATTGAAAGCTTCCTGGGTGAGGCTGTGCTAGTGGCTGCTGTGTTGGCATTGGAACCTCCCCACACCTAGGATCAGACACAGATTCTGAGCTCTGAGGCCTGCAACCCCAGTTTGCACTTGAACTATGAGACCAGTGATAGGAATCACTCTTTTCCTCACTTTGGGTAAGTGATTTGGGTCTGAGGAAAGATGGCTTTTGTGGGATGGAAGTAAAAGACAGAAAACTGTACTTGAACAACAATTAAAAATTTTAAAAAAATTAAAAATAATAAGTTTACTAAGCTTTGTAATTACAGTGAAGTTGACAGAAAGCTTAAAAGATAAAATTAAATTAAAATAAAAACACAGGTCATGTGCCTGCTGTTTTTACTTCTCCCACTGTACTTGACCAAACTGTGGGGGGAAATGCATCTACATGTTTCCATGTGCCTGTGTGATTCTCCAGGGAATGTGGGCATCACGGTGAGAATTTCTCACATCCACGACTCACAGAAGATCCCCTGAGTCACACAGCTCTGAGGCTCTAAGGAGCTTTGGGCTCACTGAGCCCAGGGGTCATGGAATACAGCAGTTGATCTTTGGCCTGCGACTTGACAGCTCAATAATAAATACCAGTAATATCTCTTTTTCCTGTGTAACACATATGAAAGTGCTCGTGTACTGGGCACGACCAGAGAGGGGTGTTCTGGAGTACTCATGGCCCCAGATTTAACATTCCAGAGCTAATCTAGTGTTTCTCATCTCCTCAGGTATTATGGGCGATGCTAAGTCCACACAGCCAGATGCAGTGGAGAGCACTGAAGAAGGAACAGTGCACCTGCCCTGTAGCCACTCCACAATCAGTACAACTGAGTACATACATTGGTATCGACAGATTCCCCACCAGGGTCCAGAGTATGTGATTCACGGTTTTAAAGACAATGTGACCCAAGGAACAGCATTTCTCTACATCACAGCAGACAGAAAGTCCAGTACCCTGGTCCTGACCCAGGTTACCCTGAGAGACTCTGCTGTGTACTACTGCATCATGAGAGACCCACAGTGGGAACCATGGGGCTGCACCTGTGCAATATCTCCCTGGAGGGAAGGGGAGCAGCAGCATCATCTAAAGAGGCCACTGCACCAGAAACAGCAGAAGAAGAAGTAAAAGGGAAAATATGAAAAAGAAGTGGAGAGAAGACAGTGAGGAAATCAAGGGGGAAAGACTGAAAGGAGCCCAGAAGGTGAGGAAGAAGCACTCATGTTATTGAAAGGACATAAAAAGCTCGCAAGGAAACAAAGAATCACAGTTGTAAACCTTCAATGAAGGGGAAAGAAAAGTGAGAATTTTCCATGGCTCTTTGTTTTAATCTAATGTTGCTTTGCATGTGGGTCTCACTACAACAGGTGAGAACAGCCATTAGTTTGTCCTAAAACTTTCATCCTTTGGACCCAGGAAAGTGCCCAGGCTCTGGGTGTCACATAGTATTAGGTGTTCCAACCTCTCAGAAATGGAAATGAATTTCAGAAACTGAGTTATTTGTCCTACCAAAAATTTGGAATTTCTTTGTTCCTTATCTGTAGCATACTCACTTGGGATTATTTGGGGGAAGGAGTTTAAAAAATGGAGGCTGATGTGAGGATATTAATTTAATTTTTAAATGTATGTTGTACTATTTCCAATGTTACACAAAAATACAACAAATGGCTTTTCTCATTGTATAAAACTCAACGTATTACATTACTTTGTAGAGCCAAACCTAAAGTTGATACCTGACTCTGTCCCCTCCATTCCATTTCCTCTTCAACCTCTGTGACCCATTTTGGCAGTTTTGAGTGTTCTGGCTGTTATTTTTCTTTTTCTTTTACACGGATACTTCTAGAAATATCTACCCAATTTTCTTACATATCTTGGATCATATCTGTGTATTCATTTGGAGCTAGTTTTTATTTTCTATTTAAAAAATGTTGATATCTGCTCAAACATAAACATATATACAGGTACTATAGTATGCTTGTATAATAATGTAACTCACACGCTTGTTAATAATTTTTAGTTTTTTTACATATTTGTTATTATAACCTGAATCATAAATCAACAGCAACTGTCCAGAACATATCCAGCCATGGAATATGAAAAATAGAGACATTTATTGAAGAAGATGCAAGATATAAGAAACACTGTATATAAGACAATGACACCTCAGTCCCCTTCAAAGTAGGCACCTTGGGACCTCACACAGTTCTCCAAATCAGCATCAGCTGCCCTATCTTATTTTCCTGAATCTCATTGATGGTCTACAATCTCTTCCCTTTCCAAGGTGATTTTTGTTTGGGGAAAAGTCAAAAGTCACAGGGTCCCAAATCTAGGCTGTAAGGGGACTGAGTCACCTGGATGAATTGGTGTTTCACCAAAACACTCTGCACAATTGTGATGTATGTGCAGGCATGTTGTCATGGTGAAGCTGCCAATCACCGCTCACCCATAGATGCAGCCTTCTGAATCATCCTAATAGTTTCCACAGAGGAATGTTCAAGCTTAACACAAAATTTGATGCAGATTCGTTGCTCTGCTCTGAGTCATTTTGAATGCAATGGCCACAGAGTACACAGGCTCACTCAGCAGTGCCCACCACCCTCACTGACTAGCACAGTGAAGTCGTCATTATTGACTCATGAGCACTCCAGTCCACTCCTCTTGGCTGGAGGTTACACTGATGTCACACAGACTGTTCTCTCTATGTTTATCAATGACTGGGCTTTTCTCAGACAGAACTTGGTGTATGCACAAATGTACAAATACATGTTGATGTATACATATATAGAGAGAATATATATGTTTTCTTTCATCTTATTCTCAGAGGTGAAATTGCTAAGCCAAAAAATATGCCTATTTTATGTTTTTATAGACATTGAAAAACTGCTTTCCAAAATGGCTCTAACAATCTACACTGCCAACAACATGACTCGGGAAACCAATTCCCCTGCCTCTCGGTTAACACCATTATCAGTCTTTATTACATATTTTTAATAATTTTTTAAAAAATAAAAAATGATTGCCAGAGTACCATTATTAAAACTCAATGTATTTTTTCCATATTACTTCCCCTTTATTTCCATCCACACTGTATGCTCCTTCCTACCATCATTCCCCCACCTCAGTTCATGTCCATGGGTCATACATATAAGTTCTTTGGTTTCTCTATTTCCTTTATTATTCTTAACCTTCCCCTGTTTATTTTGTACCTACCATTTATGCTATTTATTCCCTGTACCTTTTCCCCCATTCTTCCCCCTCCCTTTCCCCCTTCCCGCTGATAACCTTTCATGTGATCTCAATTTCTGTGAATCTGTTCCTTTTCTAGTTGTTTGCTTAGTTTGTTTTTGTTTTTGTTTTTTTAGGTTCATTTGTTGATGGTTGTGACTTTGTTGTCATTCAATTTTTATTATATTTTAATACTTCAAAGGCTTTTTTTGATACTTCATTTGTACTTTCTTGATTTAGGGCACATGAATAACTTGTGTTTTGTGCTGTCATTTTTAATAGATTGACATTTTCTTATTTATTTATAGCAATCTTTTAACAATACTACTTGGCCTATTATATATATTATAATTTCTTTCTCCAAATATATTGTATCTTTTAAATTCATTTATTACCAGGCATGTTTTCATTTTTATGTTTTCAGGTCTAAGACTTCCCATTCCAAGTTGATAAATCTAAATGCCTACATTTGATTCTACCCAAAGATATTTACCGAGTCAGCCTCAGGGAGGGAGGGACCTGAAGCTCTGCTAGGGCTTAGATATTGGACAAGGCAAGACAGGACTCTTGCTCAAAATGATAGGCTCCCACATTCTTTATTTTACCTGTACACCTTTACAATTTTTTAATCAAAGAGTAGCAAACTCATTGGATTTTGAAAAATTTTATGTTGGTCGTCCATTGAATTGTGTCCCCTGACCCATCACACATATAAAAATTATTTTGTTGCGTATCTTGTAGTCCTAATGCCTGCTACTTCAGAATGGAGTACCTAATACCTGACCTTTTATGAAAGTGGGTGTTGGGAACTGCCCTGACTGGTATCAGAAGCTGAAACCCCCGCCTAGGCTAAGGCTAAGGGAACACCCTTGGAACTGTAAGCCAGCAAAGATACAAAAGCTTATCTTCCTGGCAGGAATGCTGCTTCTGCTGCTTTATTCATGACTGAACCCCAAAAAGCTTGGTCGGTTAGCCAAAGACGGGTAAGATTCCCCACGGGGGAACGACCTAAGACAGGCACGATCACTTTGGGAGGCCCCCCAAAAGAAGGACTTGGGGCGCTGCAGCAAAAGGGGGTGATGGACCCTCGCTCCTCGGATTTGACATAGCCTGAGTTCTCAGCATCTGGGAAAAAACCTCCTTGTCTCTCGGTTGCCTTAGTTCCCTTACTCCACCTAAGCCTGAAACAATGACAGGGTGGTGCAGCTCTGTACTGAGAAGTGCGGATTCCCCGGTGATCAGGCCTAAGAAAGAACATGTAAATTACTGTGAAACCTTCTTGGTTTAGAATGCTCTCAGTTGAATGAGAAGGTTCCAAGGAGGAAGTTAGTTTGTTTCTCAAAGCCTTACAGCTGTTTGACCCCAACTCAAAATACACCGGCAGAGTTCGTTGTTTTCTATAGTTCCTTACTTTCCCCCTAATGAGTACTGTACTTTACCTGAATTATTATGCAAAATGAGCCCAATAAAAGCAGGTATGGACTGTAAATCAGCGCGCTCCCCACTAGGGGAGGTGGCCATTTCGTCCCTACTTCCCCACAGAAACTAGTCTGTCTCTGTGCATGTGTTTTTTCTCGCGTGTTTTTCGTCGAGCCATCCACAGCATTCCGTGATCACTGCTGGCCGGTGACCCACGTGCAACAAGTGGGATCTTTACAAGGTAATCAAGTTAAAATCAGATTATCACGGTAGGACTTAATCCAATAAAACTTATCTCCTAATAAAAGGGGGAATATTTGGAGACAGACACACACACAATCACATACTCAATGAAGACCGTGTGAGCATGAAAACAAAGATCAAACTGAAATATCTACAAGCCTAATGAGAGGCCTAGAACACGTCCTTCCCTCGCCAGGCTCAGAAGGAAATGTATCTGCTGATGCTTTGGTTATAGACATCTAGCCTGACTGTGAGACAATCAATTTCTGGTTTTTAAGCCACTAGTTTGTGGTGCCTTATGCCAGCAACCCCAGCCAACTCATACCCTCTTCCAACTCTTTCCAAATGTTGTCACCTAAGATAGGACCCACCTGCTTCCCTATCACCAGCCACACTGTCATCCATAGCTCAGTGTCTGGGATGGTCATCACCCTAGTGCCACATCTGTCTTGTTCCCATTAATACTTTGCCTAAACTGGAAACAGCTTAAAGAAATGTTCCCCTCATCAGGTAAAATAATGTAATTTCTGGGTAAATTCAGATAGAGAAAAATTCATTCCTAGACAGAAGCCTCATAAAACATACTAAAGGAAGTTCTTCAGGATGAAATGAAATGGTATCAGGTGACAACTTGAATGGACACAAAGAAATGTAGAGACCAGGTAAAAGGTCTCTTATATAGGTAAATATAAAAAGGAAGTATAAATGCATTGTTCTTTTTTCTCTAATAATTGGCTTAAGAGAAAATAAGTAGAACTCTAAATTTCAAATTTTGCTGTCAGGATTGTAGCCTATTAAGTATAACATATATAATAAGAACACAATAAAGAGGCAGGTAAAAGAGCTATTTTGGAAAAGAAAATACACCACTCAGTTACTGAAATCCACAGGGAAAGGACCAGAAATGGTAAATATTTGTATTAATATAAAACGTTAAAAAACTGGCCTCATTTTAGGTACTTCAAGTTTCTGTTTATTTTGTCTGACTGCTGGAATCTTTGGTGATTTCGTTTTCCTCCTGTCCTCACCCCCTATCAGCCAAGACTTCCTCTCCCCGAACTCATCAGAAAACAGTTGGAAATAGGCAGCTTATTCTGGAAAGACTTCCCCTAATCTGGAATCCCAGTTAATTTAGTTCCCATTGAAACCATGCTGCTCTGTTTTATTTAAAGTATGCTTTTTGTAATGTACCCACTAATTTTCTGGGTTTGTGTTTTTAATTTATTTTTATTAAAATATAATGATATACAAGATATTAGTTTCAGGTGTACCACATACTGATTTGACATTTATATTCCTTATGGTGTAGTTACCAAATAGTTTAGTGAACATCTGTCACCATGCCAAGTTATTATAATAATAGTGACTATATTCCCTATGCTATATATTAATTACATCTCTGTGACTTTAAAAAATTGTATGAATATGTTTTTCTGTTTTATCTTAATTTTAAAAAAGACAAGATTTTGCAGAGCAAATTCTAAACACACTGTTGCTGGAGTACAACTTACATAGACAAAGTATATATCTTCTTGGATCCATAAGAAAGATGGGAGGACACAGGACAAACCAATGTGCTCTAGATTAGAAAGAGACGAATGCAGAGAGTCACTGTTGACAGGAGCAGAGCCTCCCAAGCAGAAACCATGACAAGAACCAGGGCCAGGGTAGGGAAACTCAAGCTGTGATAGGTGGATCGTAGAGGCTCCCTGTGGATGGATACTCAAGGACAACCAGTAAAAGGGCAAGGGGGAGGAGTGTGGCCAGAATTTTTTCTAAAATACCTTCAGGAGCTCAATCAGTTTCCCCCAAAAATTTCAGAGAAACATCCCCTCCTGCTTCCAGCAGGGTGAGGGAAATAAGAACTCTTTTAAAATCCTTGAGAGTACACTTTTATTCTTAACAAGTCATGCCCTTAGGGGAAACTAGTTTTCCAAAGCCTAACCTGCTGGGTTACTATCAAAGACTAACTGACTAGGGAAGGGAATTGACAAACTCCAGCTGATTCTAGCCATCCTCTCCTGCCTGAGAGGGGAGAAAAATGCTAAAACACTTGTCAAGTTCTCACTGTGGAGGTGTAGGCCTTCTACCACACTCAGACCTGATCATAGACTACAAACACTTCCTATCTCCCTACAATTCACCAGTCTATTCATAGAGGTCCATTTAGGGTACATCGTATCTAGACTATCAAGAAAAATTACAAGGAATACTAAACAGAAAAAAAAGAAAAACTCACAATTTAAAGAAACAGAGAAAACACAGAACCAGACAGGCAAGGATGTTGGAATTACCAGACCAGGAATTTAAAATAACTAGGATTAATGTGCTCAGGGCTTTAATAGATAAAGTAGATAACATGCAAAAAAGATAGACCAGGGAAGCAGAAAGATGGAACCCCTGAGGAAAAATCAAAAAGGAATGCTAGAGGGAAAAAACAGTGTGTTAGAAATGAAGAATTACTTTCATGGGCTTATTAGAAGATTAGACACAATTGAGGGAAAATCTCTGAGCTCAAAGATATAGTGATAGAATCATTAAAAAATCAAAAAAGCAAAGAGATAAAAAGGCTGATAAGAAGGGACAGAATAGCCAATCAATCTACCTCTTTCATTTCTTTTTTACTCTCATTCAGCCTATTATGGTGGGTGGGGGGATCATGGCAGGAGAAAACCTTGTCTTCAACGAATTGTGAATATCTCCTCTTCACCAGAACCGAAGAAAATAGACTCCATATTTACTAAAGCAAAAAGTTCCTATCTACATGGAGCACAGAGGCTCTTCTAAGGTAAACAAAGAAACAAAAGAGAAGATAATAAGACGTTTGATGTGAGGGTAAAAAGGGAATTTTGGAGGGAAGCCAAAGAATGCTAAGTATCAGAAAGGAGGCAGATATGCAATGCCAAGGCCCTTGATGCCAGAAGGGATTGAGAATGGGCATGTGGTAGGAGGGGCAGGCTGCTAAGGACACAGTTCAAGTGCCAAGGAGCCAGGGCAGGTCCTGGCTTTCCCCTCTCTGTGTGCTATCTCAGCATGAGTCTCTGGAATGTTGACTGATTGCCTGTAGCCTATCCCACATAAGTTTCCACACTTCACGCAAGTTACCATGCTGCAGCCAGAGCCTCTTCAGCCCTCAGCCCAGTTTGAATATACCACCTTGCAGTGCCTTCAGAAATCTCAAGGTCAGATAATGTCTTGGGCACTTAAGGTGGTTAGGAGTTTCAGAAGCCCAGGAACATGAACTGTGAGACCCATCCAGTTCAACCAGAAAACCACCTGTCTGTGTCAACCTCCCAAGAAGAGGGAGGAAATATCCTTTGGACATTTGAATAGGGAAAAGGCCAAGGAACCTGTCTACAGAGGCCAGGTAGGGACCTGAGGCCACATGTCAAATTGGCTACCCACTGGTCCCCTACACATGTCCAGTGGGTCCTGGGTCTCATGGACAAAAAAGTTGAATGTACCCTCCTACACAGAAACCCTAGGGAGTTTCAGGGGCCTAAGGTCTCTCCTGATGGTTTCAGAGGACATAGTGTAAGGGTAAAGGCTATGTAGCTCTCTCTGGGTACCAGGCATCTGCACCCCCATGAGGACACTGTGTATGTATGTGCTATTCCTCTGTATATCCTGGGCATTGATGTACTCCAGGGACTGTGGCTACACACAACCACAGGAGAGTTTCTCCTGCAGGTGCAAGTAGTAAAAGCCATTCCTTGGGACCTGGTAACCATTCCCCATGCAGCTGCCCCTGTCCCACGCTGGGTAACAACAGTGAAACAATACCAGTTGCCAGGCCAGGGAAAATGAGAAAATAATGGCAACTATAGAAAAGTTGGAAAAGGTGGGGATAATTAGGGCACTCATGGTCCCTTACCTCCCCCATGTGGCCAGTAGGGAAGCCAAATGGCACATGGAGAATGACCATAAGCTCAGTAAAGTCATTCCCCCAATACAGGCAGTAGTCCCTTCTGTGGCAAACTTAATGGACTGGTTGGCTAATACCTTGGGAACTCACCATTTTGTAGCTAATCTAGCAAACACCTTTTTCTCCATTAATATTGCTCCAGAGTCAAGATCAGTTTGCCTTCACCTGGGAGGGCTGACAATGGACTTGTACAGTGCTCCCTCAGGGGTACTTGCACAGCCTGACCAGCTGTCACAGACTTGTGGCAGAGGAACTGGCTAAGTGGTCACGGCCTGCAGAGGTGAGCCTGTTCCATTACACTGATGACATTTGCTCAGCAGTGATGCTCTTACAGAGTTAGATAAAGCAGTGCCACAAGTGCTGGTCACACTGAAGTCACGTGGCTGGGCAGTCAGGTCAGGTAAGACAAAAGTCATCCGTAATGCAATAATAAATAAAATTCAGGAATATCCTACCCCTTCCACTGTGAAACAGCTCCAGACATTTGGAGCATTTGGGGTCCTGGTGAGCATTTGTGCTCCATCTTGCACAGGTCATTTGTCCCTTCTCTGCTTGGGTGGAAAGAGGAGCAAGGTGGGACTGGACCTCGACCCTGGAACAAGTTTTCCAGGAATGAAGTGCATCATTAAACATGTTCAGACTTTGTGTGCTCTGGATCCTGCTAGACCCTGTGAGCTAAATGTGTGTGGGACACAGGAAGGTTTTAAATGGGGTTTGTGGCAATGATTGGAACAGATATGTCAGCCCTTGGGATCCTGGCCCCAATATGGAAGGGAGCTGCAGTACAGTACTCCCAAAATAAAAAGCAGCTGGCTGCAGTGTATACTGCCCTGTTGGCCATGGAGGATATAACAGGAACTGCCCCTGTGACAGTAAGAAACATGAATCCCATTGCAGGGTGGGTCTGAGACTGGATGGCCAAGCCTGGTAGTGGATCCACTCAGATGCCCACGTTGGCTAAGTGGGGGCTTATCTGCAACAAAGAAGTACTCTGTCACCCTAGCCCCCTATGGGCTGAGCTACAGGAAGTCTAGGCCCTGTTACCTGTGGAAATGAAAATCTACTGCTGCTGTCCCTGTAAAGGAATTAAGAACCAGCCCCTTCCATAAATGGCAGGCACCTATTCCCTCAAATACCTCATATACTAATAGGTCCAGCAAAGGTCAGCCTGTTGTGTGGACAGCCAGGGCAATTCACCCAGAGACTGACACAGTCTGGTTTGACACGGGCATAGGTCAAAGTAGCCAGTGGACAAAACTATGAGTTGTGTGGCTCATAGCTGCCAAGAAAGCACCGCCCCTGACTATTTGCACAGACATTTGGGCATTGTACCAGGAACTAACATTATACATATTTCCATGGCAGGCGAATAAAAGGATGGTTATGCATAGGCCCTTATGGGTCAGGCCTTGTGGCAAGACCTCTGAAATTAGGCCACCAGAAACAAGTCACTGTATATTATGTGACTGAGATGCACCCCTTACTTCCCCTAGAGATGAGGAGGCTGCCACACTTACCAAGGTGTGGTGGCTGAAAACAGTGCCTACCAGCCCTTCAGGAAGAGAAGTAGCCCTGTGGCTACACCATTGCCTCTTACATGCTGGGCAGAACATGTGGTCTACTACAAAATCTTAGGGATTACCTGTCACCTTAGCAGAGGTGCAGGAAGCTTGTGATACCTGTGTTGTCAACTCATAAATGCATCTCTGAAGTCCTATGAGAACTGCTGGACAGGTGGTTTGGGGACAGGCACCACTGACCCACTGGAAAATACATATAGTTATGGCCCCTACCTAGTTCAAAGGGGTGTATGTATACAATCACACATGTGGACATGGCTACTAATCTTTTAGCTGCTTACCCCACATGGTACCCGAATCAAAAAGCAATAATCACTACTCTAAAACTGTTGTGTGCAGCCAGTGGGTAAACCCTTAATCATTAAACTTTTAATCATTAGTGGGTAACTTTTTGATCATTAAAAGTGATCAGGGAACACATTTGACTGGGGCCTTGGTGCAACAATGGGCTCCACACCTGCAGATGGACTGGAAGTTCCATGTGGCCTATCACTCACAAGCTGCCAAAATAATTAAACAATACAATGGTCTCTCAGAGCAAGACCTGAGAGCTGCAGCTACTATCCCCATGCTGGGAAGCCACACAAAATGTCTGTAGACTGCCCTCTGAACTCTAAGTAAAAAACGTCAGAAAAGGGCCCAGCTCCAGTAGAAACCTTGCTCCACTGGACCACTGCTCCAATTCAGCTGCGGGTACAGATGAAAGATGCTTTGCTAAAACCAAACAAAAAAAGCAAAAAAATATTATCTTTCCTATACCTGAGTGCCTGGGGCGAGGGCAAACAGCCACTTGATGTGGCCCTGAAAAATAAAGGCCCCCCAACATGCATTGGGTGGCTCTTGTTACCCCTTGGGGACAAGGGTTGGAGAGAGACTTGCAAATAGTGCCCTGGGTGACTGGGACATGGCTCCCAATATTGTGGGTACCATACCCAAAGCCAGCAGATCAGAAAATGCTTCCTCATGACACCTTTGTGATATCCTTAGGGCTCATTATAAGTTCTCCACTATTGTTACAAGTAAATGCTAAACCCCTAGTTAAGACACACAAAATATAGTATTTGTACCCAAAAAGGCCCCCTTTGCCAGCCACTGTCTTATCAGCTGACCAGAAACTTGTTTCTATATTGCCTAAAAGTCATCATTTTCCATTACTAGTGCTTATAACCACTTTGTCTCTACATCCTTACAATACAAAATAACACTTTAGTAAACTAAGTACATACCTACACCTCAGAGGCTAACCAATCTGCATGCTGGATCTGCACTAAACTCCCCCTGAGCATGTCTACCAGCCTCCCATGGTGCATCTCTCCAGCTTCTGTCTCAAACTGGACTTGGTTACAGCACCAGTGGAACAGTGCACATCCCTTGTGGAATGCAACCTGGACTGACTTCCACGCTGGGGCAAAGCAGAGGCCCAAGCCATTGGTCAGCTACTCCACATGGAATGGCTCAAGGTGGCTCATAGCCAAGGCAGTGGAGCTGGCTGGACCAGCTCACTTTGCATTAAAAACCTTGAAAAACCAGCCCAGATGGGCAAGACTCCAACCAGTCCATGTCAAACTTAAACTTCAAACGTGCCTGAAAGGCGTGGACTAATGTCTGGGCTGCAGCTCCCACTGGGGCCCTCTCAGTGTGAAGCTCACGTGGGTGGCCTTACCTGCCCCAGAATTAAACTGGCCATCGCACCTAAAACATGGCCCTATTTTCCTGCTCGAGTTCAAAAAGCTCTTGTAATCGGGCCAGCCAATTAAAAGGCATTTAAGGCATGACACTGGGGAAAGCATACTCCCTGGTAATATTACCCACTAGCTATTTTTTCTCCTCAAGCTGCGTCTATAGTCACTAAAACTAAAATAACTACTCTGACTTTACACACTGCTCATGCGTTAAATACAACACATAATTCTTTAAACCTCTTAAGGAAAAAGATACATCAATTTTTAAAAGTAGCCTTACCATATGGTATGGCTTGAAATATGCTTACTGCATCCCAAAATGGGGTGTGTGCCCTAGTAAGGGCTACGAGGTAGGTTGGGGAGGAACTATGTCAAATGCTGCCATCAAGTCCTCTTACTGAAGGCTGGTCATAAGTTTCCATTGATGTAAAGTATATAATGTGTTGCATTTCTTTGCATATGTAAAGGAGGAACATTTCTTTCTTTTTAACTAGATTGCTTGTGATGAGCATTACATTCTGATTTAATGCTTACTCAATAATAAAACTGTTTATTCCCCCTTTGCCTTCTTTGTGGAGAGGAGTTCTGGCTTGGCAGGAGATTTTTATTTCCCAAGGAGATGGCCCAGTGCCTTTCCATAATCACTGTTCTTCCTTATTTCTCTCTCTCCACAAAGTGACATGACACTTGAAGGGTGGGACACTTTCTTATGGCTCTGCCACTTCCTGGAGTGTGTAAACTTGGGCATTTTATATTAACTCTGTGAGCATCTTTTTCCTTATGAGTACTTTAGAAGTAAGTATAGTACTTAATCACAGCATCACTATGAAGATTAACAATGTTTTGTGAATTGCCTAGCTCAATACATCAAGAAATAAAAAACTTGAAAGTAGGAACCACAGCTTTGATCTGGTTCCCTGAAACCTTCATTTGTGTCCTCACATACGTTTTGTACAGGGAATGGAAATGATGCAGTTAGCTTTGAGGGAACTCACTCTGATAGTGCTGGAGGCCTGTCCACTAACTCTCAGAGCCGCCTTTCTCCATGGCCAGTAATGAAGAATCATCTGAGCTACAACCTCCATTCAGAGTAAAAATATCTTAGGGAAACTCGGAGCACCCATGCTCCTGAAGCATTCTAAAATGAATGAAAACGTGCTGTTGGTGGCTAAGGCCCTCCCTCTAAAGCCCTGGGTTGGGCAGCTGCATTGCTGTATAGGAAGTGGTGTCAGCACTGGGAGCTCATTCACCAAGTGACATTCTAACCTGAGAAAAGATTCTTCAGGCTTTCAAGATTAATTGCTGTATGAAGAATAAAAAATCTCTGACATAGGAAGAGGGCTAATAATTTAGGCCATGACAGAGAAGTGGGAGCAAGAAAACAAGCAGTCCAGAAAACTGTTAATAACACACACAATCCTGATTTCTGATCACCAACTCTCTTTTCTTATTGCCAAGAGTCAAAATGACACCTGAAATTAAAGCAAGACAATTTGTTTTATTTTCTGTACTTTTGCCATTTTATGGATTTATATTTCTTAGTATTGACATTGATATGAGCTTTTATTTATTTTTCCAGAAATTTTTTCCAAACTTGGATTGCTGCTCTCTAAATTGTGCCAATACATCAATAAGATCAGAGACTCAAGGATAAGACAAATAAAAGCAAAAGCATATATGGAAAGAAGGGGTGGATAAATAATGGGTAAAACAAAATAGCAGAGGGTGGTTTGAACTGAAATCATTGTCTATATGAGTTTCTCAACAGCAGCATTAACACCTGGGGTCAGGTCACTCCCCTGGGGGAGGAGCTTTCCTGTGTATCATGGGGTATTTACCAACATCCCTGGCTTCTGCTCCCTGGATGCCAGTAGCACCCACTCCTTTCCCCAGGGCAACAACCAAAAATGTCTCCAGACACTGCCAAATGTTACCAGGGGGACATCGGACTCTGGGAGAAAACTCAGTGATCTGTCTGTTAAATTGATAGGGTACAAACTCTTTAGATAGATGATAGATAGATAGATAGATAGATAGATAGATAGATAGATAGATAGAGTTAATATTATATTTATGTCCTAAAGCTTCTACTCTACCGATTTAAATACAGACTGTTTAACATTTACTCCCTCAGTCTTTTTCACATATAGGGCCCAGTACAAATAATGCTCCTATCTTATTACAAAACCTTTTATTATAAAATCATAAGCATGTAATTCTATAAAATAGGTATATCACACTCAAGCACACCATATGACATTTTAGATGAAATGTTCAAATTAAAGCTATAAGTTATTACACCCGTAATATTACCCTACCAACCACACTCAAGCAGGTGTTACTTCTGCTGGACCCTGTGTATATATGAAATATATATGAAAAAGACTGAGGAAGTAAATATTTTTATTTCTACTATTATGATACAGTTTTATTGCTATAGTGTACATATGTACTGAAATATTATTATATCATTTGATTTTAATAAATTCAACAAACATGGTACATGGAAAGTAAACATGGAATTTACTTATATATTATTTATATATTTGTATTAGAAATGATGCATGTAAAATATATAATTGTAGCATATAAATATGCATAAATATACTTGTTGCATATCCTAAACAGTAACCACACCCTTACCCCCAACACAATTCACACACACACACACACACACACACACACCACAGTGTGTTGAAGGTGAACTAAGCACAGGAAAGTGGAGCTTCCCACTACAAAGCTGAGTAACAAAACTTACAAGTGGTTGCTGCTGAATAAATCTCAGGAGATGATGAGTTACAGGAACAAAATTAACTCAAAATTCATGGTACCATTCACACTAATATTTAAAAGAACTACACATCAATATCTGTCTCTTTAGCAAAAGAGTAAGGAATCTTAAAAGCTCAAATGGGAGTCTTCTTGAGCCCTCCCTGTGGATTTGCTGTGAGTTAAGGACATCCCAGGGGGATTAGGCAGGCATCTCACAAACTGAATTTGCAAACAATCAAGGGAGGACAGGAAAGTTGCAAGAAGGGAGACAACACCAGTTCCTTGGACTGTGTCCTCTCCATGAGAGTGGAAATGAGGAAAAATTTTCAACACTTGGAAACAGCTACTATCATGTTGCCATGACCCTCCGCTGTGCCTAATTTTCTTTCTCAACAAGGATAAGATTGCAGATGAAGGTAGAGCAGAGTTCTAGGATCCTGATGCTCCAAGAAGGGAGAGATCATTTCTGACATGCACTTTTTAAAAACTGATTTTAGAGAGAGAGGAAGGAATGGAAGGCAGGGGGTAGAGAGAGAGAGAAAGATCAATTTATTTTCCACATGACTGGAGACTGAGCCCACAACCTTGACATATAGTGATGATGCTCTCACCAACTGAGCTACCCAGCCAAGGCTGACTTGCATTTCTCCTATCTCCAAACCAATGTGCAGTGGTTTCAACAACATCCTGGTGGACTCCTCATATCATCATTTATGAAATGCAACAGAAAGGAACACGAAAATCCACAGTCAATTTCAACAAACACAGCCCCCTCTACCTTGGAGACCCTCATCCTGGGGACTCAGCCACTTACTTCTGAGCTGTGCAGGTGCAGTCCACTCCAGACACCTGCCACCTGTGATCAAAACTATAGCTGAGGACCAAACCCAAACCACAGAGTGGGAACAGGGGCTCAATGTGATTAGAATTACAATACTATTGTTTTGCATCCCCTGATTCATGTAGAAAGCACCTCTATATGAGCTACAATATGATGCTACAATGCAGGCACGTGCCTGCAGTGATCCATGAGATCTCTGTGGGATAGTGTTACCAACTAAAATCTAGAGATTGGTCAGGTCTCCCATATGTGGTTCTTTCTGTCTTTGTAGAAATGAGGGAAGAACAAACTCAACGTAAAGCAAAGTCCTTACCCCTTCCTCTCTAAGAGCAAGAAAGCACCCATCTTACCCGTATTCTCTTTTCTATGTCTTTATAGCTTAAATTGGAACAGACAGAAACCTAGGAAAAGCTCCGTGACTCTGTTTCTAATACAGCCAAGTGCGGAAGAAAAGGACAAAATATAAAGTGAAAGGCCACTCTCAATATGAAGGTCGGGCAGAGCTTCTGTTATCCCAGACCAGAAACTCAGCCACCGACCACTGTATTGTGGAGGCACAGTGCTCCCCAGGCACCAGAAACCTGAACCCACACATGTGGCTGCAGTCCCAACACCCAGCAACAAGGCAGAGATGTCAGCACATTTTCACTCACATCTAATGTGGTGATAGGTGCGCACTTGGGAATCAAAGTGATGTCTCTTTCAAAATATTGGAAATACTAGTAAATTATCATCTACTCACTATACCTATTCTAACAAAAACCATTTTTAACATCTGAATCCCCAAGTCAGGGAATCAGTGAGCCTGCAATTCCACTACAGGGTTCCTCAAATCCAGTTATAAGGTTCTGTGTCAAATGGATATTTTCACTCTGAATGTGATTTTTTCTTTACTCTGTATTATACTCATGTATGGAAGGAAATCTTAAAAACTGAAACCATAAAGACTCAAAGAAAGATCCATGCTATGCCTTGTAATCCTTCACTTACTATTTTGTTCAAACTTCTTCCAGTGCATTTGATTGTTCATTTTGCTTATATTCAAATGTATGTATTTATATAACTTCCCTCTTTATTTTGTTCAGAAATGCCATTGGAAGATGCTAACTTCTAGTCATGAATGTGCTATTATCACTTGAACAAGTCATGGTATTTGTACCTCATTTTAGAATCCTCGTGTACCTGAGGACAATATTTTCCATCCACCTTTACTCACAAGTTTCATTCATTCATTCAGCAAATATTTACTAAGTAACTGTTAGAAACTGGATAGGGAGCTTTGAATAAATACAAGTGACTTCACCTGTGGAATAGGTAGTCTAGTGTGCAACACATTTTTTAAATCATACAGTTTTACTGGGGAAGCAAAGGCTATTATGAAATCAATAGGTGTCAATCAGAGAAAGCTTCCTGGGTGTATGACAGCTCAGCTTGGAACCTAGCAGATGAACACGAGTTACTCAGGGTGAAGGACTAAGGGGACCAGAAAGGGTGCTCCAGCCACAGGAAAGACATGTAGATGTGTAATGTACAACAGGGACAGCTCAGCTTGTCTGGACTGAACAGTTAATGTGGACTTGATAACATGGTGACTTCCCAGAATGATTCATTGTTATTCAAATAAAAATGAGAAATATTTCTTCCCATACAACATATATGCTTACAATTATTTTATTCTGTGTTCTGTGTCTTTGTTCAAATACATCCCAGAAAATATAATGCAGTTTACCTCAGCTGCAATCATTAGTCACCCTACTGATTCACAATTTTAAGCACTATAGAATCTTTCTTGCCTCTTCCATGGGACAAAACTGTGGAGACATAGACTAGATATGAAACAAGAGTGAAGGCAAGAAAACCGTAGCCTTGGGGCATTATGTGGCCCCTTTAAAGGTCATGGCCTCCTGATGTCTATAGACTTCACAGGGCTGTGACACTTCTTTCTAATTTGAGAATACAGACAAACTCATCCATCATCCAGCTTCCAGGAGAGATCATCTAGTTCAGAAGGTGATCTATTACAGAGGATAAAATATTACAGAGGACACATTTTTGTTGTGCTGACTTGTGATTTGAGGGAGTTGTCCAGATTCATATCACCCCTAATTACCTTGTGCATTTAGTTAAGCAGAAGATATAGGGACACTGTGGACCACATTAGAATGAAACTACATTAAAGGTAAAGCTACCAAACTCCCTGTGTTCTAAATGTGTACCCACTGTATTACATATAACACCACACTCCATGTGTCCACCTCAAAACACCAATTCTTATTAATATTTTATAATAAGGTGTGTGCCTCAATAGGGCAGTTGACAAAGTGTCAATCATGTGACTTTGTAGAATTCTCTAAATTCTGTTATCATTCTCTACTTGCAGTAAGTAAATATCTCCATACATTTGAAATGTGTGATCTCAGAAAACCTTCCCTTCCCTTAAAGTCTCTTATTTTAACATATTAACTTGAGGAAAGAATTACAAATTGAAGTTCTGGAAACACAGAAACCCATTTTCAGAAATTTGCTGCATGTGGACTAAAGGGGGCAGTGCTTCCTTTCATGAAGATGAATAACTTCAGCTAAAAACAGGGCCATTCAGATGTGAAGGAGGAGGCTCTGTGGAGGGGTATGAATGAAGTGGAGGAAGCTGAAGTCAGATTGACAGCTGCCTGGGCAGCAGACAGGACCACCAGTCTTCCCAGGAGAAATGGGCAGGCTCCTGGGGGCTTTGTTGTTGCTTTTCTGTCTTCAGCCACACTGTGAGTTTGGGCTGGGAGGTTTAGGTAGAGTAGAAAAACTTCAGGGGATACTACAAGGCTGAGAGATGAGATATTTGGGGATTTTGTTTTGTTTCACTTTCTGATTATGATGGTTTTCAGAAGGGACTTTAAGGATAAAATTTAAAATGTTACTCTTTCTTCACACAGGGTGAATAGTCAACAGCAGAATGGTGAGCAGCAACAGGTGAAGCAGAATTCTCCATCCCTGAGTGTGCAAGAAGGAGGAACTTCTATTCTGAACTGTGACTACAATAATAATTTGTTTGATTACTTTGCATGGTACAAAAAATTACCCTGCTAAAGGTCCTGCATTCCTGACATCAATAAATTCAGTTGCAGACAAAAAGGAAGATGGAAGATTCACAGCCTTCCACAACGTGAGTGCCAAACACCTCTCTCTGCACATTGAACACTCGCGTCCTGGAGGTGCAGCCTTGTACCTCTGTGCAGCCAGTGGCACAGTGCTCTGCAGGCACCTGCAGCCTGTACTCAAACCTGCAGCTGGGGCCATGCTAACCCCCACTTTGGGGTCTCAGACTTGCTTCCATTCACACCTGGCAGTAAGACAGGGTGTGCATTAAAGTAGGTATGTTGAGCAGTAAGGAAGACTAACACGTAGAAAGTCCTCCAAACTAGTTGAGAATGTTCCCTGATGCTCAGGGTGTCCAGGAGTCTCACCATGCTCATTGTTCACTTTGAGAGAGAGGTTCCTCTGTAGGCAGGACAGCAATTGCTGGTGAAATTTGTTCCCACTGATCCCTGAAAGAAGCTACCCTGTTTCCCCTCTATCCTAGGGGAAGAGATACATTTGGGATGGGGAACCAGGGTCACTGTACAAGTTGAGTCAGTGAGTGTTTCATGGCCTTCAAGTACCAGCAGTCAGGTGCTTTATTTTTGTGTAAAATGATCAAAATAATCCCTAAGTACAGTTTCTGGGTAACTGCCCTTTCACATTAAATGCATTTGAGGGTAGATATTTTATATCACATGCATTTATTTGTTTCTTCACTTGTAAATTACTTCTAGGCATTGCCTCAGTAAATCCCTTACTGTGTCCTTATTTCCCAGGAAGACACTGACCACTGAAACACTGTCCAACAGGAAAAACATGTTGCCCTGTGGATAATAACAGAAACACAGGCATGCATGAAGTTTGTCGGCTGCAAAGATCTTGTTATTGGTAATATCCTCATTCTCAGCAGAGATGGGTTTGTGAGACTGAGCATTTACAATGCAGCTCAAAGACGAGAATGCAAAACCAGACCAAGGTCACTGAAGGACAAAAAGAACTTTAAAAGCGTAGGAACTGTCCCACACATTGATCCAGTCAGGGGTGTCCAGTATATTGGCAGTTTCCAGCTTCAGACTTAAGTGATCTCAATGGCCAAAGTTACCTACATGAGATTCCCCATTCCTACAAATGAGCCTTAATGATTGTGTTCACTAATAAAAACTATCTTGACATTTTATATTCTTATCACTGTCAATTTGTTTTACCTTTGGCAGTTCTATTAGTCAGTCAAATTTCTTCATTTGTGAAATACAGGTTACAACTACATGAAATCCTATTTCCTTATAGTCCAATGCCCATATGATTCCACTAACCTCAAACATGTGCTGACCACTGGTTCCATGTTTTCATTTATGTGATGACTAGAAGGAAATGAGTCAACCTGAATTTCTATGAAAAATTTTTTCTTCATACCAGAATTGCTCTCAGCCCCTTAAAGATAGAATTTCAAGCTGAAAATAGATCCCAAATATCAGGGGGGAAAAAGATGAGAAATAGGTTGAGTACATAATGTTAATAAAGTATGTTCATGTAATACACTATGTGTGGGTTTGTGTGTGTGTAACATATGTAAAGGAACTCTACTTTTCACTGAAGAGCTAACAATGTTCCCGAGGCATCTTCTTACAAATAAAATCCTGTGACCATTTAAAGTGGACCCTGAGTCGGGAAGCTCTACATGCTTCCCAGGAGACTGTTGCAGTGGTCATTCCACTTTGCTGGGCTCAGAGATCCCAACTCTCTGAAACCATGACACATCCCATCACAGAGTCAACACTGTAGTTGGTGGGACTACCTATGCTACTGTGATGTAATGAGTTCTTACCTTCTGGAAGCCACACCAAAGGCTGTTCAATTAAGCACCCATACCTCCCACTGTATCTATTAGCCACTGTAACAGTAACAGTGCATTACTCCCAAACTCAAGGCTAAAACAATGAATCATGTAACTTATAAATGTGTGGACTGACAATGAAGACGGGGCTCAGTTGAACAGTGTTTCTGGGTTTGGCCGAGCACCATGTTAGGTCTGACGAACAACTGTGTGTGGGCTGTCTAGAGTGGCTTCGTCTGGGATAAAGAGAAGTCCTGCAGCAGCCTGGGTCAGGCACACTCCTGTGGCAATGAGGGAGCAGCAAGGGCAGGAGTTGAAATAGGAAAGCATCTTCTCAACCTCTGCTTCCATCATAAGCTGTGGAACAAATTGGTCAAAGTAATGTTATTTTTCTGCCATATTATATCACAATACATTATACATAAATCATGTGTATACCTGTGTATATATGTATTATATATGTAATTTATATACATATACACATATATACCTTGTACATATATTCTACAACAGCAAGGACTGTCTGAGACATGACAATATAATATTATATATTACATATTATATTTACTATATAGCTTATAGGATTTATCTACATGGATATTTTATATATTTATTGCATTATAATTTATAAAATAAATTCAATTTTTAATTACTTTGTATGATTTTCCAACCTCTTCCTATTTCAGCCACCAACCCCAAGCAGCACCTTTCTATTCTATTTTTCTGACTTCAGATGAGATCAGGAGTGTTCAGGGTGGTATGGCTGTAGACTAGTTTTCTCACCTCAAATTGTTCTTAAGATTCTACATACAAATGATACCATGAAGTTCATTTCAATTTCAAAACGATAGAAATATAAATGAATAATCTGTCTAACTATTATACATCATTGTTCTTAAAACCATTTCTAACTTTGTGAGTCAACAAATTGAGGACTTTTCCTTATCTTCAGATAGATTTTAAATGATCTATAAATTATTCCAACCCAATTACAAAGTTCTGTTACCAAGGACAGTCTTCACTCTGATTGCATTGTACTTACCCAATCTCACGTCTGTGTACGAAGGGAAGCTGTGGTGTGGAAATACAGCCCTGCCTTCTCTACATTTCTAAGGCTAAAAAGAAAGTTGTGCCAGAACAGGGACTGCTACCTAAGAATAATACTGGGCACCTGCCCACACGGTTACCAGAGCAAACACTGCATGACAAAGAATAGCTATGTATGGTGTCAGATCAGTATATTTTTCAGGATAATCACTGAGTAACTTGTCTACTCAGACGGATGAACCCTTGAAACTAATAAGAAATGGTATGTCAGCTATAATTATAAAATAAAAATGATTGAAAAGACAGCAAATAATTCCAACCCCAAATTCTATCAACAGCATAATAAACATAAACTGAGGTATATTCATTCAACAGGAGAGAGCAGAGCACCAAAGTGAATAAATTACTGCTACTAAAATTATAGAAACATTATCAACATTACAAACGATTACAGAAAAGCAAATTTAATTCATGAGATGCCCCTACATTCTCATCAGAATGGAAAAAATTTAAAAGGCTGACTGTACCAAGACTTGTCAAGGATGTGAGACATCTAGAACTCTCTCACACTGCTGGTGGGATTTACAGCACACCAAAATCAGCTGGTGATTTTGGATACAGTTTGGCAGCACTTTAAAATGTTAAACAAATCATACCACATTTTAAAAGTGTTCCATTCCTAGGTATTTTCCCCAAATAAAAGGAAATATATGCACACACAAATACTTGTACAGAACATTCATAGATTTATTTGTAGTAGAAACTGGAAACAAAGCCAGGACATATGTGATGAAATTCTCCTCAACAATCAAAAGAAGAAATCACTGATATGTGCAACAACTCAGTTGCATCTCAAAATAATGATGATGAATGAGAAAAGGCAGAAGAGTTCTTGTATGATTCCATTTAAGTAAAATTTTAGAAAATACAAAACAAATCTTATGTAAATTTTTAGAAAATGCAAAGTGACAGAAAGCAGTTTAGTGATTGCTTGGGACTGACAGTGGGGATGGTTTGCAAAGGGTCACAAAGAAGTTCCAGAAAGGATGGCTATGTTCACAATCTAGACTGTGTGATGGTCTTAGGAGCATATACATATGTCAAAGCTTCTGAAATTATACTTTGATTATGAGCAGTTTATTCATGTGAATTATAAATCAATAAACCTGTAAGAAAAAAGAAGGCTTAATAAATTATAACAGACCTTGACAAATTTCAAAAAATTTAAATCATTCAGAATACAGTACCTGATCACAGGAGTATCACAGGAGTATCAAGCAAGAATTCGGTGACAAAAAATCATTAGGCTTTATATACCTGGCCAGATATAATAGCCATTTCCAAACATATTGTTACAGAAAATCATGTAGGCACACAGAGGATTGGGGAGGGGTAGATGTGTCACTCTCTGAACAGAGCAAATGTAACCTTCTGCTCATCAACTGCACTTCCTGTTTAGGGGCAGATAAATCTAACTCAGATCTCAGCACTCAGGCACTCAGAGAAGGGCTGGTCTCTGGGGAAAATGAGAACAAGGGAGACTTCACCCAGAAGACTTTCCTCCATGCTCTGGCCAGGCCTGCTGTGGGCACTCATGGTCTTCTTTAGCTTCAGTACGTGTGGCCCTGACATGGGGCTTCAGCGTCCTCTTAGAGATGAGGATGGGATTTGAAAGTTGTAACTGGTGGGGTATTCAAAGGGATAGAGGCAAGAAAATGAAACACCATGTCATTTTTTCCTTTGTTCTTGGGTTGTAAAGAAATATGTCCCTCATAACCCACCTGAGACTTTTCAGAGGAGCAATCCTGATTTCTCCTTTTTTTACAGGAATCATCAGGACTCAGAAAGTCACTCAAGCTCAGACTACTGTAACAAGGTGGGAAGGACAAGCTGTGACAATGGACTGCAAATATGAAACCACATGGAGTGATTATTATTTGTATTGGTACAAACAGCCTCCCAGTGGAGAGATGGTTTTCCTTATTTCTCAGTACTCTTCTAACCGAAATGCAATTCAGGGTCGCTATGCTGTGACCTTTCAAAAGGCAAACAAATTCATCAGCCTCACCATCTCTTCCTTACAACTGGCCGACTCAGCAAAGTACTTCTGTGCTCTCCGGGAACCCACAGTAACAGAAGTGATGGTGGAACCTTAGCAAAAACCTTTTGCTCCATGAAGACATCACCTGCTCAGAGGCTGAGAAAACCCAGGAACCACAGGCAGGAAGAAGGCAGGCCCTGTGTGGTGGCACAGTTGAGACCTTCTAACGTCAGCTTTCTATAAACAATGCCCCATAGTGAGCTCAATCTACAAAACAGCATTGTTCCCAGACTCCCAGCTATTATGTTTATATATTGGGTTAAAATACATTACAAAGTGGTTTACCAATTGTTCCTAAACCCTGAGATGATTGAACCCATTTACTGCAGGAAAATCAGAGTGGTTTTCTAAGGCTCCTCTTGAATTGTTGGAATTCAGATCTGAATAGCACTAGAATCCATCCCTTGTCTCTTGCAATGCTGTGCTAATTTTAACAGCTCTGATAAATATCATAAAGCATTTCATTATTTTATATATATTATATACAAAAATTGAATAAAAACATGTATAAGAACATATATATAGTTTAAGGTTTTTCATAGTCTAATCTGACACTTATCTCCACATTCCAAATAAAATTTTAGGTCTGCTCTTTGGGGAACTCTAAGAACCACAATGATTTGTGACCAGTGTCTTCAAGGACTGAAAGTTTTCTTAACTTTAAGTGCCCCAAGCTAGCACATCTTGACTAGTGCCCTAAGCCTCCTGGTTGTTGTGAAGGACAAAGGTCAGGGTACTGGCGTGCTGCTGAATGAGTCAGGTGAACATCAGTCCAACCAACACTGACCTCAGCAACAGGATGTAGGTCCTCCTGGTCAGTCTTCCATGGGAACAACGTGGTCACAGCCAGACTGGCTTGCCATACAATTTTCATACATAAAGACATGACTCTTACTGGAATCAAATAGATGAGGAGATGACTAACTTTTAGAAAGTTCTGTGCAGCCAAAGGCAGTTTTGACTAAAACAAACTAGGATCATTAGAGATTCAAAATAATTCTTGGCTCTTACCAAACCCAGGCAGAACATGGGCTGAGGGAACAAACCCGCAAGAAAGGCATAGCCCTTAACATGTGGCCAGAGAAGATCATGGAAGAAGACTCTCCCAGAAGGCTGAGGCAGAGAATGTGAGATGCACTGAGCAGGAGAGCTCCCTGCAGGAAGCATCTCATCAAATCAAGGTCAGGAACCCATAAGCAGTGCCCCCTGGGGCCTGCTGAAGACCAACACTGTTGTCTCTCTTCACTCTCAGTTGTGGGGGACTTTACAGAACACAGTCCTGTAACTGTTCCATGATTGTGTATTGAGTGTGTGGAGGAAACAGTTTACTGGTTGTTGTTTGTTTTCTGCCTATTTGTTTCTTCACAGTGCTTCAAAGGAGTCACATCATGATCTGAGGAAGACCACAGGGTATCAATCAGAGTCCCTGCCATCAATCAGAAGTCACTGAAAGGCCATCTAACTTGTCTCCCTGCCTCCTGCATGAGAAGAAGAGAGGAAATGAATTCCCAGTTACAGGTGGAAGGCTGACAATGGACTACACAGTGACTGCTCATTAATATCCAGTTTCCCTCTCCTTCTAGTCACCCAGAAGGACAACAAACCTCCTGAAGATTGATGTGGCCACAGGGCTGCATGGGCTGAAGAAATGTGGGTAGAAATGGCCTTTTCCACTCCATGGGAGGGACACTTAATTAGCTTAACTTTCAATATCTGCTCTTACAGACTATGGTGATTGATGAGTTATATACTGATATGAAGCTTCAAGTGTTACTAATCACATACACTGGAGCTGACCTGGAGGATCATCATGATTCAAACTGAGCTACTATGTATGTGCAAGAAGTGAACCACTGTTTTTAACCACTGAGATTTTAAGGTTGATTATTATGACAGCATCACCTGTCAAACGTCACAGGACTGATGCCCCAAGCTTAATAAATACAGAAACAAATTTTTACAAAGACAAAATAATCTCTTCTGTAAACTTTTTCTTTTGAATGATTTTACATAGAGGAAGGGGGAGAGAGAAACATTGATTTCACTCCACTTATTTATGCATTCATTTGTTGCTTCTTACATGTGCCCTGACCAGGGATGGAATGAACAACCTTGGCTATTCAGGATGATTCTTTAGCCACCCAGCCAGGGTAGGATAGAATAATCTTGATACTAAAACCTGAATAAAATAAATGTTTTAAATATAGGATAACCTCACTCAATCAACATGAATTCTAAACTTCTAAGTATTAGCAAAAAAAGGCAGAAACTGTAAAAGAGTAGTATATTGTAACCATGTTGGTTTTCATGTGATGTTTAACATACTAAATCAAAGTAATAATCCACGTGAATGAAAACATCATTTAATAATCTCCATAGCTACACAAAAGTATAATGTATTCTAAAGAGTCACCCATAATAAAGAAATAAATTCTTGACTAATCAGAAATAAGAGAAAAACTTCCTCACTCTGGTGAAGGGTGTATGTTATAAACACCATTTGTCCATAAAACCACAGGAAAACCACTTCACCAACATAGCCACTAACAAGGCTTAATCAAAATGACAGAAAATAAAAATAACTGGTGGAAATATAATGACATTAAACCCCTTCTTAGACTCTTATGGTTGTGTAAAATGGTGCAGCCACATTAGAAAATGGCCTGAGAGTTTTTCAAACATTAAACGTAGGGCTATCATAAGATCCAGCAATTCCACTTCTATACATATATATACCCAAAAGGAATAAAATATCTGTGCACACAAAAACTTGTCTGTAAATGTTCATAACCAAACTGGAAGCAACCCATATGTGCATCAATTGATACATGAAACATGGTATATCTATACATTGGAATATTACGGGTAATAAAAAGTAATGCAGCACTCAAACATACTGCACATGGATGAGCCCCAAACATTATGCTAGATGAAAAAAGGCAATTCCAAAGGACCACATAGAGTAGAATTTCTTTTATAAGAAATATGCAGAATGAGAATATCTGTAGAGACTGCCATTGTTTGAATGTTTGTGTTCCCCCAAAATGTTCATTGTGTTGTAAACCTGAAAGGTGATAGAATTAAAAAGTGAGACTTCTATTGCAGGATTAGTGCTCTTACAAAAGAGGGTCCAGAGAAGTCCTTTTCCCCTTCAACCACGTGAGCACACGGCAAGAAGGCACCATCCATGAACCAGAAGGTGACCTACACTGGACACCAAACCTGCCAGTGCTTTGATCTCGGAATTCCCAGTCTCCAGAACTATGAGAAACGAATTTCTGTTGTTTATAAGCTACCCAATCAGTAGTCATCTGTTATAGCAGCACAGGTGGGCTGAGACAGAGACAAGTAGATCCAAGGCTGCCTGCAAGAAGTTTCATGGGGGAAATGGTGAGTGACTCCTACTTAGTACAGGTTCCTCCTGGGGATCATGCAATGTTCTAAAGTTGACTGTGGTGATGATCGCACAACTCTGTGAGTATACTAAAAAACTGTTGCGTTGTATGTTTTAAAAGGGTGCAACTGTTAATATGTGAATTATATACCAATGAAGCTATGTTACAAAAACAAATAAACAAAACCGCCAAATTCCATAATATTCATTGTTTTGGGGAGGGCAGGTATACTCAGTCTGGATTGCTCACACCATCTGAGTCCTGCCATAATGAACACTAGATAAAAACTTGTGTTGTTGGTCTGAATTTTGCATGACATACCTAGAGACATAGGGACTCTCACCTTTCACATTTCTCATGGCAATCACAATACTTCCTCACGCCCATAGTTACACCAGCCTTGACTTACTGCTTTTCCTTTATGCTGGCATGACTATACAATGCCATGCCACAGGCTGCCCTATTGTCATAGGCAGAATTTCCCTGTCCCGGATTTGTGAGTTTTTCTTTTACATTTTGAAGGTTGCAGAGTGAGAGTTGGTGTGCTATTTGAATTTTGCCCACATGTCTAATCTTGGATTTATCTTCTCTGGAGGATGCTTTTGTTCTGTTGGTTGTCCAATAATTAGAAGCTTTCATTTGGACTAATTTTGACAGTCATTCCATAGAACTTCTTCCAATAAATATTAATTAATACATTTGCCCAACAAAGGACTATTTAGTGCCAAATTCTATGCTAAACAATAAATGATGTGCCCTCTAAACAGCCATCAAACATAGAAAAACAAGATGCTAAGGAAGGTAAAAGAATTTGCTTGAGGGGAGATTATAGACAATTTCTATGAGGAAAAGGTCACAAAAATGATTCTAAAATCCCCAAGTGACTGAAAATAATTCAGCCTTTAGAGCAGCAATTTTCAATCTTTCATTTCACAACACCCAAAAGTAATTACTGCAATTTCTCATCACACTAAAAAATATGTATTTTGCCAATCTGACAAGAGACATAGGTATAATTTTGACTCATTCACACCATAAGACTATTGTTGTGTTGGCAGTTGTCATTTTTGTATTTGACAGTCCAAGGGAAAAGAAGTCAGTGCCCTGGACTAGTCAGGAATCCCACGTTTGAAAAATTCTTGCTTCACACCAACTGGAAATTGCTGCTTTAGAGACTTGTAGTAGAAGCTCCTCACAGAGCCTTGCCACTAGGGGGAGGTAGCACACATGAGATACCAACCCATCCCAAGACAGGAAATACAAACCTTGAAAGATTGCTGACTGACTGATTCCCAGTTCTGAGAAAGCGGTTCATATGCACAGGCACAAGAGGGGGCTGTTGCAGTGGGGGAACTGAAGCTCCTTCCAGGGTGAGTTAGAGGTTATCCTTGAGCTGTGAGAGAACTTACTTTCACCCCCTTTGTCTCCTTGTCCTTGATAAACTCACACTGAGCTTGTGCACAGCCTCAAGGACAGGAATGAGCCCTCTCCCAAACACAGAGCCAAGAGCTGACCCCTCATGTGAAGACAAAGGAGAGGTGATTAATAATTTAATTTTAAATGGCCAAATATTTCTTCCTATAATGAAATAAGAAGCTTAATTATTGTAGCAGAGAAGGATGGATAAGTTTAATTTTATTCTATCCAATTTTATAAATAATAACTGCTTTTGAGAATAACCAGAGAAATTCCTTTATGTTTATTTCCATCTCTCTTGTCAAAAGACTTTATTTTGTTTCCTTTTATATATTTTTGTTTCTCATCCTTCCTTCTCTGCCTTCACTTCCTTGTAGTGTACTCAGTATGGTACCCTAGGCAGGGAGCATGGAGATGAAAAAATGTCTGTTAAAGACGGGATAAATGGAACACAAATAGGTACTATTCTATCATTGGTTACTGTGTCAAGACCAGGGGCATCCAACAACATCCATCAGAAGGGTGCTTAAGACAGTGTTCCCAAAGCCAACGCGGGAGAACTGAGTACAGACAACCTGGCCCCCTAGAGTGGATTGTAATTGTATCTTGTCCTGTCAGACTGAGCTCAGGTGTGTTGTACAAGTTATGAAGTTATTTTGGTCATGTATGTTGCAAATATTTTCTTGCACAGTGTCATTGGATTTGTAATGAGCTTACAGTAATTTTTACCAGAAAAAAAGTTTCTAACTTTGTTGGGAACTGCCCTGACTGGTATCAGAAGCTGAAACCCCCGCCTAGGCTAAGGCTAAGGCTAAGGGAACGCCCTTGGAACTGTAAGCCAGCAAAGATACAAAAGCTTATCTCCCTGGCAGGAATGCTGCTTCTGCTGCTTTATTCATAACTGAAACCCCAAAAAGCTTGGTCGGTTAGCCAAAGACAGGTAAGATTCCCCAAGGGGGGAATGACCTAAGACAGGCACGATCACTTTGGGAGGCCCCCCAAAAGAAGGACTTGGGGGGCTGCAGCAAAAGGGGGTGATGGACCCTCGCTCCTCGGCTTTGACATAGCCTGAGTTCTCATCATCTGGGAGAAAAATCTCCTTATCTTTTGGTTGCCTTAGTTCCCTTGCTCCACCTAAGCCTGAAACAATGACAGGGTGGCACAGCTCTGTGCTGAAAAGGGCGGATTCCCCGGGTGATCAGGCCTAAGAAAGAATATGTAAACTACTGTGAAACCTTCTTTGTTTAGAATGCTCTCAGTTGAATGAAAGGGGGTCCCAAGGAGGAAGTTAGTTTGTTCCTCAAAGTCTTACAGCTCTTTGACACCGACTCAAAATAGACCCGCAGAGTTCCTTGTTTTCTATGGTTCCTTACTTCCCCCTAATGAGTACTATACTTTACCTGAATTATTATGCAAAATGAGCCCAATAAAAGCAGGTATGGACTGTAAATCAGCGCGCTCCCCACTAGGGGAGGTGGCCATTTTGTCCCTACTTATCCACAGAAACTAGTTTGTCTCTGTGCATGTTTTTTCTCGTGTGTTTTCGTCGAGCCATCCGCAGCGTTCCGTGATCATTGCTGGCCGGTGACCCACCCATCATAACTTTGAAAGTTAAATTATGTATTACTGGTCCTGACACTAGCTTGCTTTGCCTGGGAATATGCATAGGAATTCTCTTCTCCCCTTACAGCCCAAGATTTAACATAGGTACTTGGATTAAAGGATATTTCATATCAGCTCCATGCCCTGTACTACAAAGGAGGGATGGTTAATCTGCATGTGGATAATGCTACTTATTCAGAGTTACTCAAACATAGACTATTTGAAAATGATCTCAGTGTAAACCCTCTGAATGAAGAGTAGACATGGGGAGAACTTACCCTCTTTCTAAATTTATGTTTAATTCAGTTGGTGGGGAAAAAAAAACCAGTAAGGGACTGCTTTGTCTTTCACTGATGCCTGCCTGGGGAACACCCAATTGAAAGCTTCCTGGATGAGGCTGTGCTAGTGGCTGCTGTGTTGGCATTGGAACCTCCCCAAACCTAGGACCAGACACAGATTCTGAGCTCTGAGGCCTGCAACCCCAGTTTGCACTTGACTATGAGGCCAGTGATAGGAATCACTCTTTTCCTCACTTTGGGTAAGTGGTCTGGGTCTGAGAAAGGATGGCTTTTGTGGCTAAACAAAGGTCATGTACCTGCTGCTTTTACTTTTTCACACTACCAAACTGCTGTGCGGGGAAAATCCATCTATGTGTTTACATGTTTATGTGTTTTTCTTCAGAGAATTTGGGCATTGCTGTGATAAGTTTGTCATATCCACTACTCAAGGAAGATCATCTGAGTCACGCAGCTGGGAGGCTTTAGGGGCTTTGGGTTCACTGAGCCCAAGGGTTGTGGAATACTGCAGTTGATCTTTGGCCTTTGGCTCTGGACAGCTCAATAATAAATACCAGTAGTATTTCTCTTGTCCTGTGCAACACATATGAAAATGTTCATGTAGGATATATGTCCAGTGAGGGGGGGGATTTCAGGAGTGCTCATGAACCTGACCTTAGATGAACCCAAATTTGACATTCCAAAGCTAAACTATTGTTTCTCACCTCCTCAGGTATTATGGGTGATGCTAAGTCCACACAGCCAGAGGCAGTGGAGAGTACTGAAAATGAAGCTGTGCACCTGCCCTGTAACCACTCCACAATCAGTGGATATGAGGACATATGTTGGTATCGACAGATTCCCCACCAGGGTCCAGAGTACATGATTCATGGTTCAAAAGGCAATGTGACAAAAGAAACAGCGTTTCTCTACATCACAGCAGACAGAAAGTCCAGTACCTTGATCCTGCCCCAGGTTACCCTGAGAGACTCTGCTGTGTACTACTGCATTGTGAGAGACCCACAGTGAGAACCATGGGGCTGCACCTGTGCAATATTTCCCTGGAGGGAAGGGAAGCAGCAGCATTTAAAGAGGCCACTGCACCAGAAACAGCAGCAGAAGTAAAACAGAAAATATGGACAAAAAGTGAAGAGAAGACAGTGAGGAAATCAAGGGGGAAAGACTGAAAGGAGCCCAGAAGGTGAAGAAGAAGCACTCATGTTATTGAAAGGACATAAAAAGCTCTCAAGGAAACAAAGAATCACACTTGTAAACCTACAATGAAAGGGAAAGAAAATGAGAATTTGCCATGACTCTGTTTCAATGTAATGTTGCTTTGTATGTGGGTCTCACTACAACAGGTGAGAACAGACATTAGTTTGCCCTACATACTTTCATCCTTTGGACCCAGGAAAGTGCCCAGGCTCTCGGTATCACATCACATTGTTACAGGGTGCAACCAAGAGGGGGGGCAAATAGGGATTTGTAATGGGGTCCAGAACTCAGGGTGTCTAGGAAGTATTAGAAAAAATGTATATAAAATGTCCTCACCCCCACAAGTTCGGGGTGGGGGGTGATGGGACACGTGGAGCAGGGCCATTGAGAGTGGTTTTGCATAGCAACAGTTTTGCAGATAACCTCTAGAACAGTCATTTAACATATCTATAACTTTTAACTGGCTTCATAGATATGTTAAACAACTGTGGCCCTGCTTTGAGCCAGGGGGATGGAGTGACCTCAACCCATGATGCAACTGGGAGGAAACACCCCCTATTTACAGAGCCTCTGTAAGAGTGTGGAGATAATTGGCTCCACACCACAGGGCCACACCTTCCCAGATTTACAATGGCAGCCCAGTAAAACTGGAAAAAATCGGGAATGCTGGAGGATGTGGCCAATTGTGGAGGGAGTGGAAAATGGTGCCACAGAGGAAGATTGGTGCTGGGATATAACCCAGGCATGGCAGCCATGCAGCGTCCTTTTGGGACCACCCAGCCTGGGCAGAGAACAACCAGAGGTCTTTTGGGGACCACACAGCTTGGGCAGAGAAGAACCACTGACTTCTGTTTCTTTTTCTGAGATACGGTGCCCCAGACTGGGCAAAAGGGGAAGGAAGGACTGTGCATTATGGGTATTCTAAAGGACTTTTGGTATTTTTTAATGAAGACATTATGTTATTACTCTTAAGTTTGTATAACTCTTTAGATAAATAATCCCTTTCCTTTTCGCCAATCTCTGGCATTGAGAGACATCTTTTCCTGGTGGCAGGCAAGGCCAACCTAGTATAGGGAGGGGGGGACCCCCAGAGCACAAGGGTGGGTCCATTCAGTAATGGTATACCATTCACCAACCCCCTGGGTCTGTTCTGTAACAATATCAGGTCTTCCAACCTTTCAGAAAATGGAAATGGATTTCAGGAACTGAGGAATTTATCCTCAAGGAAATTTGGAATTGTTTTTGTTCCTTTTCTGTAGCATACTTGTTACAGAACACACAGGGAGGGGGCTGAATGATATAAAAGACCCCACCTTTTTCTCCAGGGGGTTTCTCCCTATCTACTGGGTTTGTTTTGCCTATCGCCTGTGGAAAGACATCTCTTAATACCAGAGATCAGTGAAAAGTAAAGGAATTTATTATGTTTTTGAAATAATACAAACTAAAAGTTCCCCATAAATGCACACAGTCATCCTAACACCCGCCACACAGTAAAAGGGAGCACTCCCAAAGCAGCTTGGTCCCAACCAGACACCAAAGCTGGGTGGTCCTAAACAGAGGCATGGTCCTAAACAAACAGAGGTGTGGTCCTAAACAGAGGCATGGTCCCCCAAAAGAGAGCTGCCAAACCGCTGCCTCACTTGGGTTTAAATCCCAGTGCCAATTTTCTTCTGCAGCCTCATTTCCGGCTCCTCCCACAATTGGCCACAGCTGCCAGCCATCCGGGCAGGTGTGCCCTCTGTGGTGTGGAGCCAATTATCTCCAAGCTCTTCTGGACCCTGTTACAAATCCCTATTTGGCGCTCCCCTCTTGGCCACACCCTGTTACATACTCACTTGGGATTATTTAGAGGAAGGACTTTAAATAGTGGAGGCTGATGTGAGGATATTGATTTAATTTTTAAATGTGTGTTGTACTATTTCCATTATTACACAAAAATACAACAGATGGCTTTTTCATTGTATAAAACTCAAGGTATTACATTACATTGTAAAGCCAAACCTAAAGTTTTAAAACTGACTCTGCCCACCTCCATTCCATTTCCTCTTCAACCTCTGTGACCCATTTTGGCAGTTTTGAGTGTACTGACAGTTATTTTTCTGTTTTAATTATTGTTCAAGTACAGTTTTCTGCCTTTTACCCCCCCACCCCAGCCCACCCCCCAACCCTCCCCACCTCCCTCCCATTTCCACCCCCCTTTGTTTTTTTCCCTGTGTCCTTTAAATTTGTTCCTGCAAACCCTTTCCCTTTTCCTCTGAAATTCCCTCCCCTCTCCTCTCTGGTCACTGTCAGTTTGTTCCCTATTTCAGTGTCTTTGGTTATATTTTGCTTGTTTGTTTGTTTTGATGATTAGGTTCCTGTTAAAGGTAAGATCATATGATATTTGTCTTTTAACACCTGGCTTATTTCACTTAGCATAATGCTGTCCAGCTCCATCCATGCTGTTGCAAAGGGAGCTCCTTCTTTCTTTCTGCTGCATAGAATGCCATTGTGTAAATGTGCCATAGTTTTTTAATCCATTCATTTACTGATGGGCACCCAATTGGATCATATGTATGTATTCATTTGAAAGTAGTTTTTTATTTTTTTTACTTAAAAATGTTGATATCTGCTCATACATGAACACATATATATGTACTATAGTATGCTTGTATAATATAACTTTGCACACTTATTAATATTATTTAGGCTATTTACATATCTTAGTTACTATAACATGAATTCTAAATCAACAACAATTATCCAGAACATATACAGTCATGGAATATGAAAAATAGAGACATTTATTGAAGAAGATGCAAGATACAAGATACATAGCATATAGGACAATGACACTTCAACACCCTTCAAAGTAGACACATTAGGAATTCACACAGTTCTCCAAATCAGCATCAGCTGCCCCATCTTATTTTACTGACTCTCATTGATGGTCTGCAATCTCTTCCCTTTCAAAGGTGATTTTAGTTTTGGGAAAAGCCAAAAGTCACAGAGCTCCAAATCTAGGCCAGAAGGGGACTGAGTCACCTGGGTGAATTGGTGTTTCACCAAAACACTCAGCACAAGTGTGATGCATGAGTGGAGTGGGCCTATTGTCCTGGTGAAGCTTCCAATCACCACTTGCCCATAGTTGGAGCCTTCTGAATCATCCTAATAGTTTCTGTAGAAGAATGTTCAAGCTTAACGCAAAATTCAGTGCAGATTTGTTGCTATGCTCACTCAGTCATTTTGAATGTGACGGCCACAAAGTATACATGCTCACTCAGCAGTGCCCACCACCCTCACTGACTAGCACAGTGAAGTCATCATTGTTGGCACATGAGCACTCCAGTCCACTCCTCTTGGCTGGAGGTTACATCGATGTCACACAGACCATTCTCTCTATGTTATCAATGACTGGGCTTTTCTCAGACAGAACTTCATGTATGTACAAATGTACAAAGGTATGTTGCTTTATACATATAGAGAGAGAATATATATGTTTTCTTTCATCTTATTCTCAGAGGTGAAATTGCTAAGCCAAAAAAATATGCCTATTTTATATTTTTTATAAATATTGAAAAATTGCTTTTCCAAAATGGCTCTAACAATCTACACTGTCAACAACATGATCTGGGAAACCAATTCCCCTGCCTCTCAGTTAAAACCAGTATCAGTCTTTATTATATATTTTTTAAATAATTTTTTAAAAAGTAAAAAGTGGTTACCAGAATATCATTACTAAAGCTCAATCAATGTACTTTTTTCCCCATTTTTTCTCCCACTTATTTCCATCTGCCCTGTACCACCTCTCCCACCATCATTCCCTCTCCTTAGTTTATGTCCATGGGTTGTACATGTAAGTTTTTTGTTTTCTCCATTTCCCATACTATTCTTAACCTCCCCCTGTGTATTTTCTACCAACCATTCTTGCTTCTTATTCCCTGTACCTTTTTCCCCATTCTTCCCCTTCCCCTTCCCCACTGAAAACATTCCATGTGATCTCCATTTCATGTGATTCTGTTCCTGTTCTAATTGTTTGCTTAGTTCATTTTTGTTTTTGTTTTTATTTTTTTAGGTTCATTTGTTGATGGTTGTGACTTCATTGTCATTCAATTTTTATTATATTTTAATACTTCAAAGGCATTTTTTTGATATTTCATTTACACTTTCTTTATTTAGGACACTCAAATAACTTGTCCTTTGTGTTGTCATTTTAATAGATTGACTTTTTCTTGTTTTTTATAGCAATTCTTTTAATAATACTACTTGGCCTATTATATATACTATCATTTCTTTCTCCAAATATATTGTATCTTTTAAATTTGTTTATTACCAGGCATGTTTTTATTTTATGTTGTCAAGTCTAAGCCTTCCAATTCCAAGTTGATAAATCTAAATGCCTACATTTGATTCTACTCAAAGACATTCACAGAGTCAGCCTCAGGGAGGGATTTGAAAGCTCTGCTGGGGCTTAGATACTGGACAA
>NW_025334001.1:0-61763 GCF_019186645.2 Phyllostomus hastatus
GGGTTCTGCAAAGATGTGGGAAGACAAGACAGAGTCCTGAGAGAGGATGGGCTCACGTGGCTCTTCTCTGCAGGACAGTCAGTATATGTGTGCAGAGTGGTTCCCGCTGCTCTTGGAGGTGCTGGTGCCATGGTGCTCCTGTCCTTATGCTTCTGTCTCATATCCTTTTGCATGTAAGCCTGTGTCCTGGGGAGGTACAGAGAGCTGTGTCATAGAGGGTACAGAGAGAGGCCCCTAAATCCAAAGGTGGAGCTAAGTCCATATGGACAGGCCTATTTTGATATTTCATATTTTTAAAGATTTTATTCATTTATTTTTAGAGAGGGGAAGGGAAGTAGAAATAGAGGGCGAGAAATATCAATGTGTGATTGTCCTTCACGTGTCCCCCACTGGGGGGACCTGGCCCACAACCTTGACATGTGCCGTGACTGGGAATGAAACTGGCTACGCTTTGGTTTGCAGCCCATGCTCAGTCTGCTGAGCTACACCAGCCAGGGGAAGAGGGGTCTTTTTTGAGAGAGATTGGGTAGCACCTTTATTGAGATAAAATTCTTGTATTTATTTTATTTTTTAAAATATATTATTTATTTATTTTTAGACAGAAGGGAAGGTAGGGAGACAGACAGAGAAACATCAATGTGTAGTTGCCTCTCGTGCACCCACTACTGGGGACCTGGCCTGCACCCCAGGTATTTTCCCTGGCTGGGAATCAAACCGGCATTCCTTTAGTTGATAGGCTGGTGCTAAATTCACTGAGCCACACCAGCCAGGGTAAATTCTTATATATTTAAAATGTACAATTCAATGGCTTTTTGTTCAGTCACAGAATTGTGCACTTATCACCATAATTAATTTTAAATCATTTTCATTAGCACAAAATGAACTAAAAAATCCCTTACTTGTGATTTTTGCCACCATCTTCGCCTCAGCCCCAGATAGACACTAATCTATTTCCTGTGTCTCTAGATTTGCCCATTCTGAAGGTTTCAAATAAATAGGATCCTACAACAATGATCCTTTTTTACTCTTTTTTCACATAATGATATTTTCAAGGTTCATGTGTCATTTTTTATTCCTTTTTATTTCAAATAATATTTCATGGCATGGATGCTGCACTTTTTATTGGTCTCCCCATTCATTGATGGACAGTTGAGTTGTTTCTACTTTGGGGCTCTCTAGAATAACACTGGTATGATTGCTTATGTAGAAGTTTCTCCTTGTATAGGGACCTATTGTGATGTAAGTTTAGTCTCGGCTAAACACCTGGTCATCCAGAGGATAGAGCACTTGCATCGCAGAAGGTCTCTGAGTTAGTTTCTGGGATCTGGATGCCTCAGTGATCTTCTCAGGAAGTGGAAGCAGCCTGCGCACCTGTGCCTGAGCCATTGTGTCTCCTGACATCTTCCCTTAGAGTGAAATTCCACAAGAAGAAAAACAGGTGGGAGACAAAAGGTCATGAATGATGAAGACCCTGTCATGGGTACAGTCACTTGGGTGCGTGATGTGAGTATCTTCTCATGCAGTGTAGGAGGAGGGGCTGGGCATGTCCCTTCAATGAGTATGGACTGAGCTGCTCAGAATTTCCCCAAACCCGCTCCTCTGTGGTCAGCTAGACAGACAGCTGGGAGTTGACTTCCCCTTCCTAAACTAGAGCCCAGGGTCAGCCTCCTGCCCCAGCACTACTGACCACTGAGCCCACCTCACCTCTTTCCCAGTATAGCCTGCCAGAACTGTCTCTCCGGAACTATTACTTTCTACCCATTCTGGGCATGTTTCTTCAACTCTCCTCATCTCAGTTTTCCTATCTGTAAATGGAAATAGTAAGAGTATCATTTAGACTTGGTTTCAGTGAGGATAAAATGTTATTAGTAAGCCCTTGATGTGGTGTAATCAACTGTAGCATTACAAAATTTTAAAGGAATGAGCAAATAGTTGAGTTCCTGTGGAGTGTGTGGAATAAGAGGATGAATAAAAACTGTTCTATCAGCTGAACTTTCCCCTCAAGACCATGTCTGATTTTCTTCTTCTCTGACTCTCTTCTCTCCCCTTCACTCAGGGTTCCCAGCAAAATCCACAGCCAGACAGGCCCCCAGGCCAAGCATCACCCATGGAGGATTCTTCTCCATTGGGAGAGGAGCAGGATAGCCAGTACGCCAACCTCAGTTTTCAGAGGGGGAACCTGTGTGAGGGTCAGGACAAGGAGGCCACCAGCACCTGCGTGTACTCAGAGATCAAGAAGACCAGAAAATGAGAACTCTCTCACAGATTAGGCCTGACCAGAAACATTACAGCCTCTCTGAGGGAAAGAAGTTGGGGACTAGTTGGTGAAGCATAAGGCAACCTCGTGCAACATTAGCATGAATGCTCTGACAGTGGTAAGAGCATCTGCAGGCAGAGCAGAAAGAAGGTGATGGGATTGGAGAGACTTGGGCTCAAGTGCAGACTTCAGCACTTCCTACGACATTGTCTTTAATTGATTTACTTCATTCCTCGGTCCTCAGTTTCTCATTCTGTACAGTAGAGATCATACATGCTACTCAAAGGCAGCTGTGAGCATTAAAGAAATCATAAGCAACAGAGGTCCAAGGCTTGCCTGTCTCTCTTTTTTGAACAGAAAGGTCCTGGTGGCAAGTTCTCCTGAAGCCAGGGGTGACCAGCCATAAAAGACAGGGTGACAACTTTTTGTTCTCATTTTCCATCCCAGAACTCCTCGAAGCCTATACAAGCAAAGACATCCCTGTCTACCTTTTGTTTTATTCATGATGAGGTATCATAGGTTCTCTGGGTTCATTTCACCTCACTTGTACCTGTCCATTCTCCAGCACCTCCTGACTGCCACTCCCTTCCCTGTCCCATGTGCAGCCCCACAGGGATCTTTCCAACCACCTGTTGGCTGTAAGCATGAGCTGACTAGGCATTCCATCACCAGAAAGAAATTTTTTCAGAGACAAAGGATTGAGATGCAGCCAGTGCAGCCACAGTGAGCCATGTGCTTTCTGTAAAAGGTAACCACCTAAAGCCAACCTGTGCATAGTAAATGAAGACCACCCTCAATGTAATGTGCCCAGAAATGCAATAAAAGCTTGTCCAGGCAGGGGTTGAGGTCATGTCTCACTGAGAGAGTGATCATCCCGTCCCCTTTTCTTTACAGGACTTCTTTAGTCTGTGTGAATTTGTTTATCACAGCCACAACACATGGGCCCTGCCGGCCAGGGTCTGCATCAATTCCTGCGCTGTTGTAAGGTGTCACAATGCCTATGTGATGAGGTGTAGGGAGGTGAATGCCACAGACATTGTGACACAGCATGAGGCTACTACAAGGGTGACTGGAACACAAGCACCCAGATACTAGGACAGTAGATCTGACAACCTAGTTGGCTACTAAGTGACTCACAAGTGGGGCAGTATATACAGTGTGGAGATGCAGGACAAAGAGATTGTTCACACCCAGGCAGGGCATACAGAGGGAGTACAAGATTCATCATACTACTTAGAAAATTGCAAAATTTAAAACATGAATGGTTTACTTCTGGAATATTCCATTTAGTATTTTTGGACTGTGTTTGAACAGGGATAACAGAAACCATGTAAAGCACAACTGTGGATAATAGGAGATGACTGCAATAAAGCTGTTTATTTTTCCCAAAGTTCCCTAATGGTTGTTGCTGAAGTGTGTCTTATAATCATAACAAGAACCACTAGGGCTGGCCCTGGCCACAACATTGGCTGTAAAGGGGAAATGTCTGTGGGGTGTCCACAGGTAGAATGGGCCCAGGTGATTGCCCCAGTGACACAAGACAAGCACCTGCATATAGGTGATTTCTTTCCTCAATTTTAGAAAGTGGTGCTGAGGAAAGAAGGGCACAGTTACAGTGTGGAACTAGGAGGGCTTTGGGTCCCACATCCACTACATGAACTCCAATTTCAGTATGGCAAGAAGTTAAATTGTGACTCTTGTTTTGGTAATAACTGGTTAAATCATTCTGCTCAGGACTTGTGCTGAAAATAACAAAATTCTTTGGGGAAAAAGTAATAGAACAAATAAAACCCTTCATTTTAAAAATGTAGAATAATTGAAAATAAATGAAAATGTGCACTTGTTAGACTAGCATTTGGGGGAATACTTGAGTCCAGAAAATGAGACAGAATATTTAAGCCAAGATACCAAGGTTTCCAATGGCATTTACCCACACTGATGATGTAGCTTTGGTTCAGTGGCCTTCATGACCTGGAAATGAAAGGGGCTTGGAGAGAAAGGGGAATGAAGAGAAATTCTGAGGCTCCTGGGGAACCTTCCTGTTTAATTCTTGACTTGAGATATGATCCCATAGTGTAACTTATATGCTTGTGTAATGTAAACTATTTTAATAAGGTACCATATTATGTATTTCTCATATTTATAAATGTATAATATTGTACTATAATATATAAAATACAATATGAAAAAGTACAGTATATTACTCATTGTAATAATTAGTTATATGTTCATTATAATATTTATAAGACATTTATATAATATAAGCTATAATAAATATGTAAGGTTTATACAACATGAACTATATATATTTTTTTCACAACCAATACATAGAAAACTATTTGAAACCTGAAATATTTTTGTTCCCATGGTTGCCTTTTGTGGAAAAATTTCAAGGAAGAATAACATTAAACAGCATGATGACAAATCAGAGGGATGAGAGGAAAAGCACAGACATGAACCCAGCCCACTGTCACGCCTTCTCCTGACCCCTCCTTCCCAAGAAGAACCCTGCCTTGCTGAAGCCCCTGTATCCTAGGTGCCCTGCTTACCTAAAGCTCAGGCCCTTGTGCCTGTGGGCTGAATTCCTTGGCAGAGCTATCCCAGCTGTGCTCCAGAACCACGGACAATGCCAACTTTTCCTGGAGGAGCCCTCAGGTCTAGCATGGAGGATGGTGCGACCCCTGGAGGCAGAGCCTTGACCTGCCTCATGTGGGGTAAGGCTGGAGAATGAGGGCCGTTGGCCTTCTATCCTACAGAACAGAGGTGCACCCAAACCCTCCTCAGTCTCCCCTTGGACACGTCCTCATCCTTGGGTACAGGAGCCTTAATTTCAGAGACACTGCATTTCTCAGAGGACACTGGGTTCTTTGCCTGTCAGGGCTGAATCTACTGTCACCTCATCCAGAAAACCGTCTGGGTCAGACTCTTCCCATTCCTTCCTTCTTTTCCTCACAAGAGTGGTTGGTATTTTCTGTAGCTTTTAATCCCTTCATTGTACTTACACAGAGCTCTGCACAACAGAAAATAGGATCTGTGAGTCTTTTCTGGGCCTGGCAGTATGCCCAGTCCCAATTCAGCTCAAATGAATAATTGAAGAATTAGAAGTCTGGTAGATATGTTCTTTCTGGAGCTGACAGGTGACTCAAATAAATTCTAAGTTTCAGTTCATTCTACATGAAGAGTAAACATTCAGATTGGGGAAAGAATTCTGTGACATCAGTGGACCACAGCAGGGAGAATGTTATCATGGAGGGCAGAGCAAGCCAGGCAAGGTCAGAGGAAGTGGAGGTGGGGAAAGAAGAGGGAGATGCAATATTTCCACAAAGATGGGAGGCCTTTTCTGTCTGGAGGAACTGTAGAGAAGTTAGAGGGTGAGAGTACAGGGTCCTGGGAACCCTGTGAATGAGCTCCCAGCCACACATGAGTCCAGTGACTTTCCAACTTCAAGCTGACAGCAGAGACCCACCAGAGGAACCCTCATCTGTGGGGCTGGAGTCAGGGCCACCATTTTCACTTTGAGCTTCTGAGCGTTGAGGGGCCCCTCATCATGAGTATGAGTTCCGTCATGCCTTCTTGAGGCTTCTTGTGTGACCAGACCTGGTCTTAGGACCAGGACAGAGACAGAGAAAAAGAAGATTTGGATTCTGGTAGGTCCCGGTTCCCAGATCTTACTGCTCCCAGAGCTGTTCTTAGAATTCCAAGAGAGCAGAAAGAGGTGGCCCTCCATCGTCTCTCTGAAGGGGATGGTGATGAACACTTGGTACAGGTGACATGAGTGGGTAGTGGGATGCAAAGGGGCCCTCCTGACAGGGTGTCACCAGACCTACAGTGAGAAGAGCTCCACCTTTCCCTTCCTATTTGTCCCTGGCGAGAAGGAAATCTTCAGAGGGAGGGCAGGTTTTGGAGAAAACCCTCCAGAAAGCACTGTTGATACACATCTACTGCTTCCCAGAGAACAGGGAGTAACCCTGAGACCTCAAGGGTCCTGTACATGGCCGCCCATGGACATGCTGGTGCTGCTGCCTCTGCTGTGCATGTTGGGATAAGAGGGCTGTGGGCCACTGTCCTTCCTCTTTATTGGGGAACAACTTAGAGAAGCATCAGGGCAGAAGCTGCAGGTGTGAGGATTGGGGACAAAGTGAGGACAAAGTGCCTGTGTATTCTTGTGCTTGGACCTTCTCTCATCCTGTAATCAGTGTGTTTACTGTTGAGTGCACACCTCCTGGTTGAAGGAAAAAACCAAATGTATCATGATCATCCTGTGCCCAAACAGACCAGGTCAGTACCTGAAGGAGATGATCAATAACCTTGGGACTACTCCACCTCCTTGGGGACCTCCACCTGTGATTGTTCTCTGACAAACAGAGATGTCAGGGTGTGGAGAGCAGAACATTGCTCCTTCAGGAGGAGAACACTGCTTAGGACATCCTGTCAAAAATGGAAAATGTACTCCTTGGATGGGACAGGTAGGGTCAGAGAATCATCAGCCAGAGGGCAGAGTTAAAGAGAAGGACCTCCTGGTGTCATACATTTTTGAGTGGTATCTCTGTCTCCTCCCTAGTGCTGACTCAGATACCTGGTATCCACATGCTGGGGACCCTGGGATCTGGGCACAGGGATCTGGTGAGGGAAGATGACATTCACCTTTTACTGGTAAGATTTACCCTCAATCAGTCTCCACCAACACACATGTCATGATGCAGAAGGGCTTCTGCATTCTTGCACCATCTCTACTTGGGACCCCCAGGTCAACTCAGCTCTTGTTTATGCTGCTGCTTCTGAGAAAGAGCCATCATCACCTGGTGGCTCCAGTGACTACACAGAACAGAGTCAAATCTGTAAGTAAAGGGCCAGGGCACCCTCTCTCCTCTGTGCCCCCAAGACCATGAATTGTTCCCAAGTGTGAGGGGTGCCCAGATGTGGACACAGGGACATCCTAACTCTCTGGGATGTGACAGGTCCTCACTGGGGTGGGCTTGGAAGAGGATGTGGGGGATGGGGTGTGTGGGACCCAGAGCAGGGAGGGCATAGGGACTTGACCCAGACATAAACTTAATGATTTAATATATGTATGTATCTCCAGGTGTTCACCACAATATCTCATGTTAGCATCCATCACCACATAGAATTCCACACCTTTTCTCTTGTAAAGAGAGCTTTTAACAATTTTCTTTCTTAGCAATTTTCAATCATACAAATTATTAACTGCATCATTATAGTTAATAGTACTAATACCCACTCTTATTAACTACAGTCACCATGCTCTTCCTGATGTCCCCATGACTTAGTTGTATTAGGACTGAAAGTTTGTATTTTGACCACCTCACGCATTTTTCCCTACCCACATTTACTTCTGCCTACCACCCATCTGTTCTTGCTATCTGTGAGTTTAATTTTTTATTTTATATGTTTTATTGTATTTTCATTATCAATTAGTCCCCTTGTAGTCACCCTTACCTTCACAATCACCACACTCTTGTCCATGAGTCCTTTTTGCTTTTTGCTCAATCCCTCGATCCTGTACCTCCCCCCAACACCAGCTGTCATTTGTTCTCCATCCATGAGTCTGTCTCTGTTTGGGTTGGTAGTTCAGTTTGTTCACTAGATTCCACATATAAATGAAATAATATGGTATTTTTTCCAGTCACTGACATATTTCACTAAGTATAATGCTCTCAAGGGCTATCCATATTGTTGCAAATGGTAAATTTTTCTTCTTTTTGTGACTGTTTAGTATTCCATTGTGTAAATGCCCCATCATTGTTTTACCCATTCATCTACAAATGGACACTCAGACTGCTTCCATATCTTGGTGATTGTAAATAATGCTGCAATGAACATAGGGGTGCTTATGTTCTTTCAAATTAGTGTTTTGGGTCCCTTCAGGTATATTCCCAGAAGTCGGATGGCTGAGTCAGATGGTAGATCCATTTTTAATTTTTTAAGGTATCTTCATACTGCTTTCCACAGTGGCTGCACCAATCTGCATTCCCACCCAGAGTGCAAAAGTGTTCCCCTTTTCTACATTCTTGCAACACTCATTGTTGGTTGATTGATTGATGATAGCCATTGTGGCATGTGTCAGATGATATCTCATTGTGGTTTTAATTTGTATTTCTCTGATGTTTAGTGATGTTGAGCATCTTGTCATTTGTGTACTGACCATCAGTATGTCCTCTTTGGAGAATTGTCTATTTAGGTCCTTTGCCTATTTTTCTTTGTGTGTATGTGTGTGTGTGTGTGTGTGTGTGTGTGTGTGTGTTGAGGTTTGTAATTTCTTTTTAAATATTGGATATTAACCTCTTATCAGGTATATTGGTAAATATGTTCTCCCATTGTGAGGATTGTCCTTTTATTTTGCACCCATTTTCCTTCTCTGGGAATCACCTACCTATTCTATCTATGAGTTTGATTTTTTTTAAGTTTCCACATACAAGTGAGATTGTACAGTATTTGTTTTTCTCTGTCATGTTCATTCACTTAGCATTATGGCACATCATATTCCATTGTACATACACCACATTTTCTTCATCCCTTCATTTATCAATAGACACTGATGTTGCTTCCCCATCTTGGTTATTGTAAATGATTCTGCAGTGAACATAGGGGTGGCCAGGGCTTTTTAAGTTAGTGTTTTCATTTCCTCCAAATAAATACCCAGAAGTGCAATTGCTGGATCTTAGGGCATCTCTATTTTCAGTTTTTTGAGGAACTGCCTTACTGATTTACATAGCAGCTCCTTTAACTTACATTCCCACAAGCAGTGAAAGAGGGTTCCCCTTTTTGAACATTATTGCGAAGACTTCCTTTTTTTATTTGATAAATGAATTTGTTTTTTTTCCCTTTTTATTATTACATTTTTTTATTGTTTTTCAAGTACAGTTTTCTGTTTTTTCTCCCACCCCTTCCCACCAACCCAGGCCCCCCCACCACCCACCCCCATTTCCACCCCCCTTGTTGTTGTCCATATGTCCTTTATAATTGTTCCTGTAAACCCTTCATTCTTTTACCCCTTTATCCCCTCCTCTCTCCCTTCTCGTCACTGTCAGCCTGTTCTCAATTTCAATGTCTTTGGATATACTTTGCTTGCTTGTCCATTTTGTCAATTAGGTTCCTGTTAAAGGTGAGATGATATGGTATTTGTCTTTCACTGACTGGCTTATATCACTTAGCATAATGCTCTCCAGTTCCATCCATGTTATTGCAAAAGATAGGAGCTCCTTCTTTCTTTCTGCTGCATAGAATTCCTTTGTGTAGATGTACCACAGTTTTTTGATCCATTCATATACTGATGGGCACTTGGGTTGTTCCAGCACTTTGCCAAGACTTCTTATTTCTTGTCATTGTTGTAATCCAGGTTGACATTTTCTAGACCTGTCAGTGATGTGTATTGTAGGGGCACCATCATGAAAATTCTAATCCTTAGTGCTTTGCTTGCACAAGACAATCTTCCTGGCAACATGTGAAGAGTCAGGGGTGGGGGAGGTCAAACTGGTTGCCTCTGGTCACATGTTCTCCATGAGAGAGGCAGACCCACGTTTTGTGGATCCTGCTATTCATGCTAATATTGAGATCACTGCTTCAATGAAAAGCAATATGTGGCACCCATGAATTTTTCTGAAATGAGAAAGCATATCACATCAAGTAGGAAGAGCCAAAATGCTGAAAACCAAAATATAAGACAATTCAGACAATTACAGACTATTTTCATTAGTAGTGTGGCATTCCTGTCTGGCACATCTGCAGGACACAGGCCCCCAACAGCTTTTTGAGTGACACTTTTTGATTGCTTCTTCACAGGAGAATAATTCAGTTTTGTAGCAATAAATATTAATATTATATTGGTAATCACTATTAATTATTACAATAATATAATATTTATATAATATTGCCAATAGAAAGAGAATTAACATTTCTGCTGGCACTGGAGATTGACATTTCATTTTCCTGTGAATCGTCTTTTGCTATGTATAAAGTGCACCTGTGTATAATGTGTACCCACATTTTTGGTCCATAGTTTCAGAAAAAAAATCTTTTGCTTTAATTTTTAAATCAATTTTTCAAAAGATTTTATTTTTTTTAGTTTCAGGGAGAGGGAAAGAGAGAAAGAGGGGGAGGAATATCAGTGCTTAGGAAAAACATCAGTTGGTTGCCTCTTGCACACCACCACCAGGGAATGCCTTCCAAGCCAGGGATCTGCTCCTACTGGGAATCAAACCTGTGACCCTTCAGTTCACAGGCAAATGCTGAATGAACTGAGTCATCCCAACCAAGGCCAATTTTTTATTTCTCTATATTTAGAAACAAAACCAATTATTGTATCCAGGGTATTATTTTGCATATGGATATCATTATTGCTTTCTAGAGTTACACTTTTAACTCTTAAACATTAAAGAAAGAGAGAGAGGGAAAGAAACATTGATGTGTGGTTGCTTCTCACACACACCCAACCAGGAAACTAGCCCACAGTTCAGGTGTGTGCCCTGATATGGATTCACACTTGTGACCCCTCAGTTCAAAAGAGAGCACTCAATCCACTGAACCACACCAGCCAAGTCCAATTATTTATTTATTTATTTATATACAGAAACTAAACCAATGATCATATTCCAGGGTATTATTCTGCATATGGATATTATTGTCGCTTTCAAGAGTTACACTCTTAATGCAAAAGCATAAATAAAAGAATTAAAAACAGTTATATAGGAACTGAATTAATACCATCTGTATATAATGCACATCCTTATTTTCCTGTCAAAAATTTGGGCAAAACAATGTTCCTTATACCTAGCAAAATATGGTAGTTTAAGACACTTTCAATGACCCAGGTTGTTACAGGGAATATCTGACCTGTTTTATATCATTGTCATGTTTGAGAAAGTGTTTATCAAGTTTCTATCTTTCATAAAGAGCAGTAGGATTGCAGGTTATTTTCACACATCCCTGGAGCCCTTGGTGGGGCTTTGAATATGGACCAAGCTGCTGAGGAGCACTGGGGATGGAGCTCCCTGAACTTCAAGGCTGAAACTTTGCTGCTGTGCTGAGGCCCAGAGTCTGAGGTCCCCTTGAATGGGGTGAAATCTCCCTGCCCACATCCCACTTTGAGGGCACCTGTGTGCTTTTACTGTTCTACACGCCCTTTGACCATGGAAGACCATCACTTGTGCATCTCATGTTCCCAAAGTTTCTCACAGCAAAGGGCTCTAATGCTCAACTTTCCCCTGGGTTCCACCCTCCACAGCAGTTTGGGTCTAAATTCCTTCTACTTTTACCAGCACTTGGGGTCTAAAGCAAATTTAAAATCATCCCAGAACATTCAGTTGGTTTCAGCTGGAAGGTGTATCTCCTGAGCCACCAGGAGCAGCTCTCACTGGAATGGACCCCTGGGTGACCTCTCTCTCGACTTCAACATCAACTGCAAGGTGATCACATTCCGATTCATATCTGGAGGAGCCTATCGACATCTGGAGACCATGGTAGATCCATCTTCAGGGTCAGGTTGGGGGAGGTGAGACAGGATATTTTCTCAGCCCTCATCACACCCCCCACAGCCTATGGAGCACAACTTCCGCTCCAGGACTGGCCACAGCTCTGTCACCCATGGTTTCCGGTTGGGGTGTCATTGGCCTCACCTCACAGCTGGGCATTTTTCTCCCTGACACAGGGACCTGTACATTCTCTGCCCTGTGAGAAGCAAACATGCTGCTCCTACTGCTGCTGCCCCTGCTGTGGGGAGGTGAGAAGGCCTGTGAAGGGGGTGGGCATCTGGGGAGAGGTTGGGGCCAATGCTGAGCGTCTGTGTCCCCCCAGAGTGCCAGCAGCAGCAGCAGCAGCAGCAGCAGCAGCAGCAGCAGCAGCAGCAGCAGCAGCAGCAACCAGGCTATGGTATCAAACTGCAGGAATCTGTGAGCGTGCAGGAGGGTGGATCCACCAACAGCCCTGCTCTTTCCCCTCCACTTGAATATCATCCTATCCCTTTACTAAAATCTACATCCACTGGTATCAGAGTCACTACCACCCATATAACCTTGAACTTGTGGCCACAGATGACCCAAATAAACAAGTGAACAGAGAAACTAAGAGCAGATTCTTCCTCATGGATCCCAGTGCCAACAACTGTTCCCAGAGCATCAGAGATGCCAGGAAGAGTGACAAAGGAACCTACATTTTGCAAGTGGAGAGAGAATATCCTGTGAGATATACTTACCAAGAAAAGAAGCTGACTTTGCAGGTGGCACATGTGGCAGGGGCCCACGAGAGGATTCTGAGACATGGGACCCATCTCAGAAGAGCAACAGGACCCTGGGACACTACTTGATCCCGGCCTTGGGCCTAGGGTGTTAGAAGAGACACAGGACCTGGGGTGACCTCAGGCCCTGTAGCATGGGTCCCAGGAAGGGTCACATTCTGCCTCCTCATTGCAGCCCCAGGTCCAAGGTACCTCCCTCTCTCTTCCTCAGACCTGACACAGAAACCTGACATCCACATTTGGGGGCCTCTGGAGTCTGGCCACCCCACACAGCTGAGCTGCAGCCTTCCAGGGTCCTGCAAAGGGGGAAGTCCTCCCATTTTCTCATGGGTGGGGGATGTTCTTGACTCTCTGAATCCCAAGATCCTTCACTCCTCAGTGCTCATCTTCACTCCGAAGCCCACGGACCATGGCACCATAGTCATCTGTTTGGTGACACTTGCAGGACCTAGGGTGACCACACAGGAAACCATTTGACTCAATGTGTCCTGTGAGTGTTGGAGGGATAGCTGTTGTCCTGGGGGCAGAGGGACTGGTGAACCTGATTGTTTGTGTCTTTCTGTATATTTTGTGTGTGTGAGTGTGTGTACAGTAGGCTGACTAAAAGGAGAAAACTTATTTGCACATCTGAGTGTAGAAGGGGACTGGGCCAGAACACAGCTATGCCACCATTCTGGTTCCCATTGCCCCTCCTTGGGTTGGGGTGGCTCCCATTTACTCCTCCCCTCTAAAGCGGGAACATATCTTTCTGTCGAAGATTCCCCAATGAATCTCACCATAGCCACGCCCTACAGAAATGTCATAGGTAGGAAAGAACCTCCCTCTCTGGGGCTGGGACCTGCCCCTGAGGCCACCATGAAGCTTAGGGGGAAACAGAGTGTGAGTGGGATCAGATATGGGAGGGGCAAGGATGATAATCATCACCCTCCCTCCCTCATCTCTAGTGTTGTGGGTGCCTATCTCTGTTGTTCATTCTCTCTGTTTTGTTCTTTCTCTTCTGTCTCTCTCTGTCTTTCTTCCTCTCTCCACTTCTGTTCCCAAACCCCTCAATGCTCTTCAACACACCTCATCCCTTTGGATCCAGGAGGGCAAGGCTCTGTGGCTGCTTGGTATAGCTGACAGAAAACCCCCTGCAGTGCTGAGCTGGGCTTGGAGGGGTCAGACCCTGAGTCCCTCCCAGCCCTCAGCATCTGGGGTCCTGGAGCTTCCCCATGTAGGGATTAAAATGGCAGGGATTCTACTTGGCTGAGCACCTGCTTGGTTTTCAGCATGTTTCCTTCAGCCTCTCTGTGCCAAGTGAGTTGCAAGACAGGTGCTTGGGTGTGCAGTTAGGTCAGGTGTTGGGGCTATGGACAGGACTGAGACCTGGGGTTACAATTTTACCCCCTTGCCTTTTTCCCAGGAAGTTCCCCTTCCTGCAGGTGTGTGGTTAAGGAGCAGCAGGGCTCTTGGCCCCTGGTCCTAACTCTGATCAGAGGGGCCCTCATGGGGGCTGGCTTTCTCCTCACCTATGGCCTCACCTGGCTCTATTTCACCAGGTGAGCAGCTTTGTGACTCCTCAGGGACTCAGTGATTGGGTCTGAGTTCCAAGTGGGGCCCAACACCAGACTGACCCTCCCTTCTTGTGAAGATGGCGCTGAGGTGTGACAAGGAGTGCAGAGGGGCAGTTGTGGGACATCAGTGTCACCTCCCCCTAGGAACTCCTGACTCACCTGTCTCACTTGTACCCTTGGGGTTTTAATTTGTGTAAGTGACTGAGTGACAAGAAGGGTCAATTTCAGTGAAAGATTTTTATTCCTTTAATTTACTGAGAGGAGGCCTGATGCATCTGGCCAGGCAGGGTCCTGGGGGGAAGCACCAGGTTCCCTCAGCAGAAGACAGAAGTGGGGGGCAGACTACTAGAGCCATTATTGGGGATTCCATGGGAAATGCAAGGCAGGGCATGGTGAGTAATTTCGGATCAGCTAGTATGAGTAAGTCAAGGGGGTTTGTTCCTGGGGGTTGGTCTGTATTTCTCTGCTCCCAGGGCCTGGATGATTGAGGGCAGATTGAGGTGATTGGGAATATGGGCCTGGATTGGGTGGTTTACCTCTAAAAGGCTGTTCCTGGTAGAGTCCTTTCTTGTCTCTGAGAATTGTCCAGTCCTGGGTGGGGCTACTCCCCTTTGTTAGCAAAATCTTTAAGATGCAGAAAATAAGTAAGTGGTACATACTCATTGTCCACCCTTGTTGCTGCCTGTGTCTCTCCCGTTTGATGAGTCCTCTCTGTCTCCCCACCCTTCCTCCTCTGTCTCCATCTCCAGGCCCAGCAAAGGGATGAACTTGAGGCTTTACCCTCGTATTTCCCAGAAGTTACCTGGTTAACACCTGGGTTTATTGTGTTCCAAACGGCCCTGTCCAAGTAGACGTCCGTGTGTGGTAGTCAGGAGCACAGGTCTTCCTTTCAATTCATTGACACTGGCCTTGCAACAATTTCTGTTTAATTATAAATAAAAATGGTTAGGTACAACATAAAAATGGACTTTACTATTTGGTACCTGTGTGCATTTCTTCAGCCCAATGGAGGGATTCTGAGAATGACTGTGGTTAAGCTCAGGGCTCTGGGGCAAGCCTGTAATGAATGTTGGCAATGAATCTGTTCCTCTTCTCTAGCGGGTCTCCCAGACTCTATATCCAAAATATACTAAACCAAACACAGGTCAATTTTAGCTCCTGAAGGACCACTGAGTCCATGCTGACTCCCTGAAGATGTAGTACTTCACCAATGTCAAGAGGAGGGAACCAGGAACCAGGAAGTACTTGTCTCCCATGGAGAAGGTCTCCTGTGAGATTATTCCAGAAGATAAAAATGCTGATTGCACTGTGTCCTGCGGAGGGTGGTCTTGGCCTTGATTTTCCATCCCAGACTTGAATGAGGCAGACCCTTGCTGAGAAGTTGAACTAAAGAGACACTCTATGGGATAGCCACTGGAATGCAAGGTGCTGCATAGGGAATGTAGACAATAATAACATAATAACTATGTATAGTGGGAGGTGGGTACTGAAAATATAAAGGGAAATTACTTTCTTAAAATATGTGATTCTGGCTGTGGCTGGTGTGGCTCAGGTGGTTGGAGCATCATCCCATAACCGAAAGGTTGTGGGTTTGATCCTTGGTAAGGGCATGTGTGGAAGGCAGTTGATTGATGTACAGATAATTTTTGTCATTAGTTTCTATTACAAAGAATTCACACACACACACACAATCACACACACACACACTTCCATCTCTAGAAAATTCCATGGCCCTTGTTGAATGAGTTGGTGCTGGCTCCTTTCCTCCAGTTCACTGCTATGGGTTGTTCCTCATGCTGAGTTGGGTCAGTCTGGCCTCCTTTCTGCCCTGAGGCCCACCTTGCCTGGTGCAGGTTATGGGGAAGTGTCCTCTTCTGCCCTTTGGTTCATCCCTGTGGCTGTGGTCACAACTTCCTCTCCTCTTCCATCCCATTTGTCCCTCACAACTGACCCATAGGACAGAGGATGGGCCTGGGAGGTGAGGCTGTGTTGGGGCAATATCTGCCATCCCCAGTGTGAGAGGGGCCTCCTGTGTGGGTGGTGTGAAGGCCAGAGAGAACCAGGGCATCGCAGGGGCTTGGTGGTGTCAATCACCAATGTTCTGTGATTTATAATGATGACTGTGTAATGAAGCCTCTATAAAAACTGAAAAGGAAGTGGTTTGGGAGGCTTTAGGCTGGTGAACACCTGTAGGTTCTTGGAGAGATGGCACCTCAGAGAGGCCATGGAAATGCCTCTTACTGCACACCCAGCCCTCTGCATCTTTTCTGTCTCACTGTTTCTGGGTCATATTTGTTTATAATAAACCTGTGACCTAGTGAGTAATATGTGCTCTGAGTTCTGTGAGCCTCTCTGTCAGTTAATAAATCCAAAGGGAGGAGGTCTCGAGAACTTCTGAATTATAGCTGGTTGGTCAGAAGCACAAGTGACAACCTGGACTTGAGACTGGCATCCGATGTGGGGTTGGGTTGGCTGATTAAGAACTGAGCCCTTAACCTGTGCAATCTGATGCTGTCTCCAGGTAGGTAGCGTCAGAATTGAGGTGAATTGCCTATTTGTGATGTGGGAGAAACTCCTCACCCCACCCCCACCCCAGTGGAATTGTCTCTGAATACCAGAATAGTTTACATTCATTGTCTTGTAGTAAGTCTTCCGAATCCAGTATGTGTTTTACTTTTATAACTCATCATCTAGCCCCTTACAGCTCACACCCTTACAGCCACCCTTCACGTGGTCACCTGACACGGTGGCCACAGGCTGCCCTGTGGGTCAGCACTGCTCTGGGGTGGATGTGGAGGATGGGATTGCTGGGGTGGTCAAGCCATCCTCAGTTCAGTGGACGAAGCTCGTGTTCTCTGCAGTACTGGTACCAGTTTACGTGTCAGCAGCTGTTGCCCCCGACTGCCACGAATGTGGTAGTTTTCACACTCTTCAATGCTTCTCTGCTTGTAGCTGGTGGAACAGTGTGGTTTGAATGTGCACTTTCCCCCTTGCTCTTGTTGTGAGGCTGCTTTTCATTTGTGTACTGGTTGGTTGTTTGCTCTATTTTATGGGGTGCACCTGAAGTGAGCCCATTGTTCTGTAGTTTCTTTTTTTAAAATATATTTTTAGAAATACTTTCTTATTCTTGAGACTGATACTTTGAATTTTACATGTGTTGTAAAGTTCGTCTCTCCCTTGATGGCTGATATTAGCACTACCTATGGTGTCTTATAAAAAAGTTCTTGATTTTAACATAGTCCAAATTTTCAATATTTCTCTTTATAAATACTGCTACTAATGTCTTGTTCAGGAAAACTTTCCTACCTTCTGTTTATGGAGGCTTGCTGCTATATTGTCACTTAATGGCTCTATTGTCTTGTTTCTTGTAAAAAATAGATTTTCAATCCATCTACACTTGATTTTAGTGCATCGTTGGAGCTCGGGTTGCAATCTTATTTGAGTGCATGTACATTTCTAGTTGCTCACATATATTATTGAAAAGTTTATCTTTTGTCACTCTCTGCATCACCTCCTCTCTCATGCATGATGTTTCCTGTGGTTCTGGTCTATGGTATTGTACATGCCCTACTCTATTCTAGTGGTCTAGCGGTCCCATCCTGTGTCAGTGCAACTGTGTCTCATTTTCTATAACATTTCGACATGTCTTGGCATCTTCCAGAGCCAGTCTTCATACATTGTTCTTCTTCAGGATTGGCTTGGCTGGGTTTGGAAACATTTACGTCAATATAAATTATCTGATAGAGGTACCAAGTTCCACCAAAGTTAACTGGGAGGTTGAGTGACATATTGCTTTAAGTCCTCAGATTAATTAGGGTAGAGTAGGCTTTTATGCAATATGGTTTTCATGTCCAGCAACATGCATATTTTCATGTTTATTTACAAGCTTTATTTCTTTAAAGCTTGCTAACTTTCTTATTATGCCCCCAAAATATCTATATATACTTGTAGATTTTTCTATATATGCAGTCATTCATGAAAAAGGCAGCTTTGTTTTCACTTTTCATAGCTTACAACTATTGTTTTTTTATTGTTTTGCTTCTGGAACAGTGATTTTAATATCGCTTTAGCAATCAGTGTTACCACTGAAGTGCTCATGTTTTACAAAGATACATCAACAGATCTTTACAGAAGAGGACTTATCATCTCAGATACCACTGCCATACATGACATACAGAAATGAGTGCATGTACATGGTGTATAAACGCTGCAAATGTGTTTGCACTAAAACCTGCTGGGTTCTAAGTATTCTTATCCCCAAGTGGTTTTGTGGTGTTCAAACATTTCACTACAGTTTTATCAGAGTGAAATGCACTGGGAGGACAAGTGGATTGTTATCTTCATACTCACATTGATATTCATGAACATGTACGGTCCCAGTCATGTTGTAGATGTACATGCATGTCCTAGGTGGGGCACACTGTTCTGCTTGGGAGAATGCATTACATAAACTGTGGGGCAGAGGCTTAATTTGCTTCAAAACTGCCTGAGTCGTATGAATCCTTTGACTGACTTGCACATGGAACAGTGATTTTAATACCTCTTTAGCAATCAAACTTATTCCTGAAGTGATCATTATTTCACAAAGATACTTCAACAGATCTTCACAGAACTGAGCTTATTATATTGGACAGCACTAGCATTCATCACATACGGAAATGAGTGCAGGTACAGGGTGGGCTTCTACTTATTGTTACAGCCTTTCTAGACCAGGACCTGATGCTACTGGCTTAGCTGTGATGTTTACTGAAGACATCCCTTATCTCATTAGGGAAATTCATCTTTATTCCCAGTTGTCCATGAGTTTTACCATGAAGGCATTTGAAACCAACCATTGCTCATTGTTTTATCTCTTGAGAGTTAATCAGTCAAGGGCAGAACAGGAACACATAAGCCTCACTATGGATTTCAGCAGCAGGAATTCAACGTGAGGAATCTGTTATGCCAATGTGGGAGCACACATGGAGCAGAAGTGGAACTCGGTCTGGAAAACTTGGACCTTCTAATCACACCCAAGTACCCAGGCTCAGTTATTTAGCATATATATATGTGTGTGTTATTGAGATATGATTGACATATGGCATTACTGCAGTCTGAAGCCCTAATGATCTGATAGATGCATCTACTGTGATGTGCTCAGCACAATATGTCTTGTTAAATATCCATCACCACATAGTTACACACTTTGTGCTTGTGATGAGAAGTTTCAATTTTTTTCTCTTAGCTATTCTTAAATATACAACATGGTGTTATTAATGATATTATAGTTAATGGTATTAAAACCCCCTACTATTAACTATAGTCACCATGCTATACATTGCCTCCTCATGATTTAATTATCAAATAACTCAAAGTTTGCACCTTTGACCACCTTCACCCTTTTGACCCACCCCACCCTCTGCCTCTGGCCACCACCAATCTGTCTTCTCCATTTGTGAGTTTGACTTTTTAAAACGTTTTCTCATTTAGGAGAAAGTATATGTATTTTTCTTTCTCTGTCTCATTTATTTCAGTTGGTAAAAAGCCCTCACAGTCCATCCATGTTGCAAATGGCAGGATTTCCATCTGTTGTATGACACAAACACCTTCCACTGTGTATATAGCACATTTTCCTCATCCCTTCATTTCTCAATGGACACTCAGGTTGCTCCAACATCTTGGCTATTGTAAATAATGCTGCAAGGAACACAGAGCTGTATAGGTTATTTCAATGTCCTGTTTTCATTTTCTCCAAATGAATACCCAGATGTGGAAACACTGGATCTTATGGCAGCTCTATGTTTAATTTTTGGGGAACTGACATAGTGATTCCTATAGCAGCTGCACCAAGTTACATTCCCAGTCACAGTGTAAGGGGGTCCCTTTCTGTGCATTCTTGCCCACACTCATTTCTTGAGATTTTCTAGACTGCTCAGTGCTGTCAATTGTGGGGCAAAACAACCATGGAAATCCTACCTCCTTTAGTCCTTTGCTTGCACGAGTCAGTGTTCTTTGCAATATGTGAGGCATCTAGGGTAGGTGGGTGATGGTTACCTCTGGTTCATCTGTTCTCTGAGGCAGGAGCTGCCCAGGTTCTGAGGAGCCTCATATTCATAGTAATGTTGAGGTCACTGCTTAAAAAAGAGCAACATGTGGCACCCATGGATTTTCTTAATATGAGAAAACACTACACATCAAGTAAAGAAAGCTGAAATGCTGAAAACCATATCATAAGACAATTCTAAACATCAGAGATATTTCCATCAGTAGTGTGGCGTTCCTGTGTGGCCCACCTGCAGGACACATGACCCCCACATTTTTGACGGATACTGCTTCATTGCTTCTTCACAGAGAATAATTCTGTCATATAGTAATAAATATTAATATTATATTAGTAATCACTATTCATGATTAAATAATATTATACTTATATTACACAGAGAATAGGAAGAAAATTCAGTATTTCCCTCAGCACCATTGATTGGCACTTCTTTTCTTCCTGTAACAGTTTAAAAAACTTGTTTTTCATCACAAAACTTGTCACTGGACTGTGAGAACTCTTCACATCATTGTCATATTTGGGAAAGTGTTTATCAAGTTTCTTTCTTTCCTAGAAGAGCAGTGGGCTTGCAGGTTATTTTTACACATCCCTGGAGCCCTTGTGGGGCTTTGAGAAGGGACCAAGGTCTTGAGGGTCTTTGAGGATTGAGCTTCCTGAGGATTAAGGTGGCAAATTTGGTGCTGTGCTGAGGACCAGCAATTGGGGTCCCAGACAAAAGGGGTGAGGTCTTCCTTCACAAATCCCATCTTGAGGGTACCTGTGTATCGTCACTGTCCCACAGGGCCCCAGAGCCTAGAAGTCCATCACTTGTGAATCTCATGTCCTCCAAACCCTCAGAGCAAAGTGCTTTAATGCTCAGCTTCCCCCAGGGTTCCACCCTCCACTGGACTTGGATCTAAATTCCTACCTCTCCTACCAGCACTTGGTGGTCTAAAGGAAATTTGAGAGTATCTTCTTCCAGAAATTTGAGTGGTTTCAGCAGGAGGGAGGACCCCCCAGGTCACCAGGAGCAGCTCTGACTGCCATGACCCCTGGGTCACCTCCTTCTTGACTTAAACATCAACTGTAAGGTGATCACTTTCAGATTCACACCTGGATGAGACTCTCGACCTCTGGGGGCCTGGGTATAATATTGGGAGGATCAGGCATTTGGCTGAGGTTGAGACAAGCTGATTTCTCAGACTCCACCCAAGTCCCATAGTCTGTGGAGCCTAACTTCCCCTTTCAGGCCTGGCCACAGCTCTGTCACCCACAGCTTCCTGTTGGGGCGTCCTCAGCCCTACCCCACAGCTTGGCATTTCTCTCCCTGACACAGGGACCTAGGCTTGCTCTGCACTGCCAGATGCAGTCATGGTGCCCCTGCTGCTGCTGCCTCTGCTGTGGGGTGGTGAGTGGGCAGAAGGGAGGGGAGATGGGTAGGTGAGGGGCAGAGGCTGCAGCTGAGCCTTTGTGTTCCCACAGGGTCCCTGCAGGAGCAGGCAGGCTATGGGCTTGGAGTACAGCAATTGGTGAGTGTGCAGGAGGGTCTGTGCATCCATGTGCCGTGCTCCTTCTCCTACCCATGGAGTTCCTGGTCTTCCTCTAGCAAACTCTACACCTACTGGTACCGGCATGGAGATAACACAGTCTCTGCTGTGGCCACAAACAACCTAAATAAACCACTGAAGAGGGAGACCCAGGACCGATTCCTCCTTGCAGACCCCAAGACCAACAACTGTTCCCTGAGCATCAGAAATGTCAGGAAGACTGATGCAGGAACCTACGTCTTCCGAGTGGAGAGAGGAAGACATGTGAAATATACTTACCGAGATAAGAAGCTGACATTGCGGGTGACAGGTATGGCGGGGGCCCAGGAGAGGATGCTGAGATATGGGACATGGTCTGACAAAAGGAACAGGTCACTGAGATAGTTCCTGATCCAGGCCTTGGGCCCAGGGTGGTCAGAAGAGCCACAGGACCCAGGGTGAGCTCAGGCCCTGAGTCAGGCATCCTTCTCAGGTTCATACTCTAGTTTCCCAACCTGTGGGACACAAGCACCTTCCTTTCTCCTCCTCAGAACTGACACAGAAGCCAGACATCCTCATTGTGGAGCCCCTGAAGTCTGGCCACCCTACAGAGCTGACCTGCAGCCTGCCAGGGTCCTGCCAAGGGGGAAGTGCTGTCACCTTTCTCCTGGGTGGGGGCTGCTGTTGTCTCTCTGAACCACTGGGAGCTCCACTCCTCGGTGCTCACCTTCACTCCGAGGCCCCAGGACCATGGCACCAACCTCACCTGTCAGGTGAAACACCAGTGGTCTTTGGTGACTACAGAGAGAACCATCTGGCTTAACGTCTTCTGTGAGTGTTGGAGGGATGGCTGGTGTCCTAGGGGCAGTGGGACTGGTCTGTGCACATGTGTGTGTTTGTGCAGGAGGCTGAGCTTACCTGAGAACACTTGTGAATGAATCTGAGTGCAGGTGGGGAGTGGGCCAGAAGGAGAGCAATTCCACCTTCAGGCTTCCGACCTCCCATCCTTCATTTGGGGTGACTTCTATCTGCTCTTCCCCTCTGAGGCATGACCTATCTCTCTGTCCCAGATGCCCCACAGAGCCTCACCATAGACATGTCCTTCAGAAATGTGACAGGTAGGAAAGAACCTCCCTCTCTGGGGCTAAGACCCGATGCTGGGGCCATCATGGAGCTTGGGGGTGTGGGAATGGGATCGGATACAGGAGAGGGAAGGAGGAAAATCATTATCCTTCCTCCCTCTCTTTTTTGGGTGGATGCTGATACCTGTGTTCCACACCCTTCTCTCTCTGTGGTCTCTCTCTTTCTTCTATCTCTTCACTTTTCTCCCCACAGCCCTCAAGATTGTGCAAGACACCTCAATTCCCATCCTGGAGGGGGAGTCTCTGTATCTGCTCTGTGTGTCTGACAGCAACCCCCCTGCACAGCTGAGCTGGTTCCGGGGGTCCCCAGCCCTGAACACTGTCCCCATCTCCAGAACTGCGATCCTGGAGCTGCCTCGAGTGGGGGCTGGGGAAGAAGGAAAGTTCACTTGCCAAGCTCGGCACCCGCTGGGCTCCAGAAGTATCTCTCTCAACCTCTCTGTGGTCTGTGAGTGTGGGAAAGCCTGGGCTCAGGACATCTGTGTCCTGGGTGGGGAGAGGCACTGCTGATCCTTTTCCTCACTCCCCACAGATCCCCCACGGCTGCTGGGACTCTCTTGCTCCTGGGAGAATGAGAGTCTGCACTGCAGCTGCTCCTCCCGAGCCCAGCCTGCACCCTCAGTGCAGTGGCGGCTAGGGGAGGGGTTCCTGGAGGGGAACCACAGCAACTCCTCCTACATGGTCACCTCCAGCTCCACTGGGTCTTGGGCCAACAGCTCCCTGAACCTCCGAGAGGGGCTCAGTGAGGGTCTCAGACTCAGCTGCGAGGCGGAGAATGTCCACGGGGCCCAGAGTGCCAGTGTCCTGCTGCTGCCAGGTCAGAGGTCTGCTGGGGGCAGAGGCTGAGGGAGAAAGGGAGGGATCAAAGAGAAGATGGAACTGGGGAGAGGGGCTGTGGCCAGGTACTGAGTGGTTGCTAGGGTGGGACCCTCAGTCTTGTTTGGAACAGAACAGCAGGTTCTTCAAGGGGGTGGGAAGACAAGACTCTGAATGTGGGAGTGGGTGGGTTCACACCCTTCTTCTCTGCAGGGAAGTTGGTATCTGTTTCGAGAGTGGTTCCTGCAGCTCTTGGAGGTGCTGGTGTCATGGCCCTACTCTCCCTGTGCTTGTGTCTCATCTTCTTTTGCATGTAAGTCCATGTCCTGGGGAGGTGCAGGGAGCTGAGTAGTGGGAAGTACAGAGAGAGGCCCCAGAGTCCCAGAAAGGCAGATCTGAGTCCACACAGATTGGTCCTCTGGCAAGGCAGGCAGGGTAACAGCTTTATTGAGAGAAAATTCTTGTAAAGTGTACAATTCAGTGGCTTTTAGTTTAATCAGAGTTGTGAACCAATCACCACACACAGGAGTGTGTGTGGAATAACAGGATGAATGAAAATTTTAAAAGTTTTTCATTATGCTTAATGCATGAGGCTAAGTGAAATAAGCCAGGTGGTGAAAGGCAAATACCATATGATCTCACCTGTAAGTGGAATCTAATTAATGCAACAAACAAATGAGAAACATAGAACCAGAGACTCAGAAATAAAGGACAAACTGACAGTGACCAGAGGTGGGGTGGGGGAGTGGGATCAAGGGGGAAAGAAGGGGAAGGGCAAGGAAAGGAACATGAATAGAGGACTCATGGGCCTGCCCAATGGGAGGATTGACTGTGGGAGTGGGGGGCAGTGGGGGAAAAGGCAGGACAACTGTAACTGAACAACAAGTAATTTAAAAAATCTTTCCTTAGATCCAGATGAGAAAACAGACCACATCCTTTATTTGTGATTCCACCAACATCCTAGCACAGCCCAGGCAGCCAGTCACTTCCTTTTGTTTCTCTAGATTTGCCCATTCTCCACATTTTGGTGAAATGGAATCATACAATACATGGTCCTTTGTGACAGACTTACTTCACATAGCATAACATTTTCAAGGTTCAGGTGTCATTACTTTATTCTTTTATTTCTAAATGATGTTCTGTGGCATGGATGGGACACATTTTAATTCTCCATTCATTCACTGAAGGGCGTTTAGGTTGTTGTTAGTTTTTGGCTATCATGAGTGACACTGTTATGATTATTTTTGTACACGTTTCTATGTGTAAGAGGGCCTTTAGTTTTGAAAATTTAGTTTAGGTCAAACACCTGGTCACAGGGAGCAGAGCGCTAACTGGTATGTGTGGAGGGTCTCCAGCTCTGGTTCTGGGTCTGGATGCCTCTGTTGTTTTATCAGGGAGTGGGGGCAGCCTGACCACCAATGCTTGATTCACTCTGGCTGCTGAATCCTTCCCTTAGAGTGAAAAACCACAGGAGGCAAGCAGCCAGGAGACAAAAGGTCACAAATGATGAAGACCCTGTCCTGAGTACAGCCACCTGGGTGAGTGATGTGGGTGTCTTCTCATGAGGTGCAGTGGGGTGTGGTATAGGCCCTGTGTATGTCCATTCAGCACATCCAGACTGAGCTCCTCTGTGGTCAGCTGGACAGACAGCTGGGTGGTGACTTTCCCTTCATCTCCCAGAGCCCATGGTCAGCCTTTCACCCTAGCCCTGCTGACCACTGAAACCCACCTCACCTCTTGGCCAGGTACAGCTTGCCAGAAGCATCTCCCCCAAAATGGTTAGTTTCCACCCATTCTGGGCTGGTTACCTCACCTCTCCTCCATTCGTTTTCCCTTTCTGGGAATGGAAATAATAAAGTATCATTCACACTTGGTCTCTTTGAGGATGAAATGTGTTATTATTCCTCAATAAGATCTAATCAATCATAATTCTGATCTTTTAAAATCATTTTATTTATTTATTTAGACAGAGGAGAAGGGAGGGAGAAAGAAAGGGAGAGAAAAGGGAAAGAAAGGGAGAATGTGTGGTCTCCTAGAGCACACTCCCTATGAGGGAACTGACCTGGCTTGGAACCCAGGTATGTGGCCTGACTGGGAATCGAACTGGTGACCCTTTGGTTCCCATGCTGGTGCTCAATTCACTGAGCCACACCAGGCAGGGCTCTGATTTTAAATAAATAGCAAATAGTTGAGTTCATGAGGAGTGTGTGTGGAAGAACAGGATGAATGAAAAAGTGTTCAGTCAGCCCAACTTCCCCTGGAGCCATGTCTGTTTTCTTCTCTCTCTTTTCTCCCCTCCCCTTTACTCAAGGTTCCCAGCAAAACCCCAGGACAGATGGGCCCTCAGACCAAGAGTCACCCACAGGGGACACCTCTGCAGAAGGAGAGGAGCAGGATACCCAGTATGTCAACCTCATGTTTCATGGGAGAAAGAAAAGGGAGCCTCAGGACAGGGAGGCCACCAGCATCGTGCCTGTACTCAGAGATCAAGAAGAGAAGCCAGTGAAGACTCACTCAGAGCTTGGTCCTGGCCAGAGGCATCACAGCCTCTCTGGGGAAAGAAATCAGGGCTAATTGATGAAACCTGAGGAGACCTTGGGCAACATTAACATGAATCACTGTAAGAACATCCACAGGCAGAGCAGAAAGAAGAAAGGTGATGGGATTGGAGAGACCTGGGCTCAAGTGCAGACTTCAGCACTTCCTAAGGCATTGTCTTCAAGTGATCCACTTCCTGCCCCGCACCCCAAGTTTCCCCTCTGTACAGCAGAGGTCACACATGCTACTCAAAGACAGCTGTGAGCATTAAAGAAATCACAACCAACAGAGGTCCAGGGCTTTCCTGTCTCTCTTTTTTGAACAGAAAGGTCCTGGTGGCAAGTTCTCCTGAATCCAGGGGTGACCAGCCAGAGAAAACAGGGAGACAAGTTGTTGGTGTCATTGTCCATGCAGAACTCTTCCAAGCCTCCTCAGGGAAAGACACTGGACTCTGCTGGTGTTCTGTTGTGATGTGGGATCTTGTAGTTTCTGTGGGGTCATCTTGCCTCACTTTCGCCTGTGCCTTCTTCCAGCCGCTCCTGAGCACCAGTCCCTTCCCTATCCCATGTACCGCCCCACTGGGATCTTTCCAACAGCCTGGCGATTGTAAACAGGAGCTGACCAGGTATTTCATCACCAAAAAGGGTTTTTTGTTTTTTTTTTCAGAGACAAAGAAATGGCTGCGATGAAGCTGATGCGGCTACAGCAAGTCAGCAGGTATGAAGTCTTTTTCACAGAGCAGAAGCAAAAGCTTTTGGGGAGGGACTGTTTTGACCATAGAGCTCTGCTGTGACCCTAGAGTGTTTCAGTATGGCCTCCAGCACCATGTAGGATGTGACAGCGCCTCCCACAGGCCTCCCAATTTCTCGCCAGATTAATTCCTCAGGGTCAAAGGGGTGTGCTAGGGAGTTGACCCAGCCTCTGTCAGTCACACACCCATTCCTGACTATTTTGTCGTAGACGACACATCCCAAATCTTCCCCCCTAGCATTCACCTCCTCACCCAGCTTCTCCTCGTGCCCTTTGTTCCTTAAACATTGTATAGTGTTTCCTGCAAAAGTCTTAGCTAATTGAGATCCCCCTCCTGGAGGCCACGCCCTCTTGCTTCACTCTGTGCACCCGTTGCTTCATGCACCCCTCCTGTCCTTCAAACCTGACTTCTTGCTCAGATATGTATTGAGAGAGTGAACTGAAGAAAGAGCTCATAGTCTCCCTCCTCTATATAGTTCGTTTCATTTAATTTTTTCAAAAGAAAAGTCTAAAACAAAAACAGCCAGAATGTCATGAAAGGTACCAGAGTGTATGTGCCTAATAGTAATCTCTCTGATTGTGAGGATGGTAGTCTCCTTTATGTGTGGGGGAGATGTTTCAAGATCCCCAGTTTTGCCTGAAACTACAGTTAGTACCAAATCTTATATATATTATGTCTTTTTTCTATACACACCTATGATAAAGTTTAATTGGTAAATTAGGCACAATAAGAGATGAACAAGAGTAACTAATAAAACAGAAGAATTATAACAATATACTCTGATGAAAGTTATGTGAATGTGTTCTGTCCTTCCCTTGAAATATCTTCTTTTTGTGTACTCACCCTTCTTCCTGTGTTAGTGTGAGAAGTCACCATGCCTCTGTGATGAGATACAAGGAGGTGTATGATGTAGGTGATGAAGCATGAGACTGCTATAAGGGTGACATGTACACAGGCATGTGATACATGACAGTCGATCTGATACCCCAATGTATCAGGTATCACTTAATATCTAGATGTATCCAAATAGCTTTGTTTTCTTTTCACTTTTCATAGCCTATGCCTATGGTTATTGTTTTTCTAGACTAAGACCTGATGCTACTGCATTAGGTGTGATGTTTGCTGAAGACACCCTCTATCTCATTAGGGAAATCATCCTTCATTCCTAGTTGACTGTGAGTTTTATCACAAAGGCACTTCAAATCATCCACTGCTCTTTGATTTATCTCTTGAGAGTTAATCAGCCAAAAGCAAACCAGGAACACAGAAGCCCCACTATGGATTTCAGCAGCAGGAATTCAATGTGAGGAATTTGTTATGCTGATGTTGGAGCACACATGGAGCCAGAATGGAACTCTGTCTTCTAATCTAATCTATGTACCCAGCCTGAATGTTCTTCATATATACATATATATATAATTAACATATAACTATGATATATATGTACACACACATCTGTACAGTGACGTGCTTACCACAATATGTCTTGTCAAATATCCATCACCACATAGTTACACATTTTTTTGGTAATGATAATTTCAACATTTTTCTCTTAGCAATATGCTCTCTTAGCAGTTTTTAAATATATAACATGGTATTATTAACTATAGTATTACAGTTAATACCCACTATTATTAACTATAGTCACCATGCTGTACATTACACCCTCATGCTTTAATTATCTTATAACTGTAAGTTTGTACTTTTCACCACCCTCATCCCTTTTGCCCTGCCCCCACCCTCAGTCTCTAGCCACCACCAATCTGTTGTCTATATCTATGAGTTTGAATTTTAACAATGTTTTTACATATATTTGAAATTATATGGTATTGGTCTTTCTCTGTCTGATACTTCACTTAGCATAATGCCATCATGATCCATCCATGTTGCCACAAAGGCAGGATTTCCTAGTTTTTTTTTGGCAGACTAGTATTCCATTTATATACACCACATTTTCTCCATCCATTCATTTATAAATGGACACTTAGATTGCTTCTACATCTTGGCTATTATAAGTGATTCTGCAGTGAATGTAGGGGTGCATATGTTAATGTTTTCATTTCTTCCAAATAAATGCACAGAAGTGGCATTGCTGGATGTTATCAGAGCTCCGTTTTTAATTTTTGAAGAACTGCCATAATGATTTACATAGCTGCTGCCCCAACTCACATTCTCAGCTACATTGCAAGAGGGTTCCCCTTTTAGGACATTCTTGCCAACACTTACTATTTCTTGAGATCTTCTAGACTGCTTGGGGATGTGAATTGTGGGGGAGAACAACCACAGAAATCCTGCTTCCTTTAGTCCTTTGCTTGTACAAGACAGTCTTCTTTGCAATGTGTGGGGAGTCTGGGGTGGGCGGGGAGTAGAGCTGGTTACCTCTGCTTCACATGTTCCCTATGGCAGGGGCAGATCCAATTTTGTGAAGCTTGATATTTATACTGATGTTGAGATCACTGCTTCAAAATAAAAAAGCAACATGTGGCACCTATGAATTTTTCTGAAATGAGAAAAACACATAATATCAGTTGAAAAATGTTAAAAAGCAGAAAGTCAAAACATAAGCCAGTTTTAAAATTATAGACTATTACCATTAGTAGTGTGGTGTTCCTCTCTGGCACACCTGCCTGAAACATTTTTATTCAAACATTTTTTAAGAAGTTTTTTAAAAAAGATTTTATTTATTTATTTTTTAGAGAGGGAAGGGAGGGAGAAATAGAGAGAAACATCAATGTGCGGTTGCTGGGAGTCATGGCCTACAACCCAGGCATGTACCCTGACTGGGAATCAAACCTGCAACACTTTGGTTTGCAGCCCGAGCTCAATCCACTGAGCTACGCCAGCCAGGGTTATTCAAACATTTTTTATTCAAACTCTTTGATTGCTAATTTATAGGAAAATAATTCTGTCATATAGTAATCAATATTAATATTAGCTTAATACACATCATTAGTTGTTGTAATATGATATTTATGTATCATAGTAAATAGAAAGAGAATTCAGTATTTCCCTTGGCACCAATGATTGACATTTCTTTTTCTCTTACATAGTTTAAGAAAGTTTTTAAATCACACAGTTTGTTACTGGGATGTGTGAACTGTTAAATATCATTATCATATTTGGGAAGAACTTTACCAAGTTTTTTCTTTTATAAAAGAGCAGCTGGATTGCAGGTTACACACATACCTGGAGCCCTTGCTGGGGCTTTGAGAAGGGACTGAGCACATGAGGGGCACTGGGGATGGAGCTTCCTCAGCTTTAAGGTGGCACATTTGCTGCTGTGCTGTGGGCCAGCCTTTGGGGTCTCCACTGAATGGAGCAGGATCTCTCAGCACACACCCCACTTTGAGGAGACCTGTGTACTGTCATTGTCCCACAGACCCTCAGACCCTGGAAGACCATGACTTGTGCATCCCATGTCCCCACAGAACAAAGTGCTTTAACGCCCAGCTTTCCCCTGGGTTCCACCTTCCACTGGAGTTGGGTCTAAATTCCTTCCTCTCCTACCAGCACTTGGTGGTCTAGAGGAAATTTAAAAGTATCCTCTTCTGGGAGGTTCAGTGGCTTCAGCTGGAGGTTGGGTCCTCCCTGAACAGTTCTGCCCACAATGACCCCTGGGAGACCCCCCCAACTCGACTTAAACATCGTCTGCAAGATGATTGCTTTAACATTCACATCTGGACCAGCCTCTCAACTCCTGGGAGCCTGGGCACATTCACTTGGAGGGTATGGTAAAGGGCTGAAGTTCACAGGATGATTTCTCAGCTGCCACCCCACCCCCATGGCCTGTGGAGCCCAAGTTCCCCTTTCAGGAAGGGTCACAGGTCTGTCACCCACGGCTTTCTCTTGGGATGTCCTCAGCTCCATCCCATAGCTGGGCATTTTCCTGCCTGACACAGGAACATAAACCCTCTCTGCCCTGTCAGGGGCAGACATGATGCCCCTGATGCTGGGGCTTGAACCTGACCCTGGGGTCACCATGGAGCAGAGGGGGAATCAGAGTGTGAATGGTATCAGATATGGGAGAGGCAAGGAGGAAAATCATCACCTTCCCTCCCTCACCTCTTGTGGGTGGGTGCCTGCCCTGTGTGTTCTCTCTCTCTCTCTCTCTCTCTCTCTCTCTCTCTCTCTCTCTCTCTCTCTCTCTCTCTCTCCACTTCTGTCCCCAAAGCACTCAAGATTGTGCAAATCATATTCCATCCCATCCTGGAGGGCAAGGCTCTGTGCCTGTTGTGCATGGCCAACAGCAACACCCTTCCTGCAGTGCTGAGCTGATTCTGGAGTTCCCCAGTCCTGAACATCCCCCCACCCCCACCCTGCCCCTGATCTCCAGCAGCAGGATCCTGGAGCTGCCTCGTGTGAAGACTGTGGAAGAGGGACAGTACACCTGCCAGGCTCAGCCCCCACTGAGCTCCAAACATGTTTCCTTCAGCCTCTCTGTGCAGAGTGAGTTGCAGGATAAGTACTAGGGGTGGGGAGCCAAGTCAGGTGTTGGGGCTGTGGGCAGACTGAGATCTGGAGTTACAACTTCACACCCTCTCCTTTTCCCCAGGACCTCCCTGTTCCTGCAAATGTGTGACCCAGGAGCAGTAGGCCTCCTGGCCCCTGGTCCTCACTCTGATCTGAGGGGGCCTCATGGGAGCTGGCGGCTCTATTATACCAGGTGAGCAGCTCTGTCTCTCTACTGGGAAGGTCAGTGATTGGCCCTGAGTTCCAGGTGGGGCTGAGCAGTCCCACCTGCCTGGAGTTAGAGCTAAAGGGTCTGAGTCCCTGAGCTGAGAGCTGTGTTGGCCCCACAGGTGTGGGGACCCCCAGAAAATGAGGCTGACATCCTGACTGACCCTCCCTTCTTGTGAATATGGCACTGAGGTGAGACATGGAGTCCAGAGGGGCGGTCATGGGACATCAGTGTCACCTTCTCCCTGGGAACTCCTGACTCACCTGTCTCACTTGTACCCTTGGGGTTTTAATTTGTAAGTGACTGAATGAGGACAAGGAGAGTCAACACCAATGAAAGAAACGCTTTTTATTCCTTTCATTTACTGAGAGGAGGCCCCTGCCATGCCTGGCAGGGCCCTGGGGGAAGCACCACGTTTCATCAGAGAGCAGATGAAAGTGAGGGGCAGACTAGTCAGAGTCTTTATTGGCGTTTCCACGGGAAATACAAGGCAGGGCAGGGTGAACAGTTGAGGATCAGCTAATATGAAGAAATGAGGGTTTTCTTTCTTCCTGTGGGCTAGTCTGTATTTCTCTGGTCCCAGGTCCTGGGTGATTGAGGGCAGGTTGGGGTGATTGGAAATATGGGCTCAGGATTAGTTGGTTTGCACCTGATAGGCTGTTCGTGGCAGAGATCTTTCCTGTCTCTGAGAATTGGTTGTTCTGGGAGGGGCTGTCTCTCCTTGTTTAGCAAGGATTTTAAGATGTTAAAACATATAAGATGTAGAATATAAACAAGAAGTGATGCACACCAACTGACTGCCCCTTTGCTGTTGCCTGTATCTCTCCCACTCAAGTTGTCCTCTCTGTCTCCCCACCCACTGCTCCTCTGTTTCCATCCCCAGACCCAGGAAGGGAATGAACTTGGGGCCTTACCCTCCCATTGCCCAGAAGTTACCTGGTTAGCACCTGAGTTTCTTGTCTCCCAAACAGCACCGTCCATGTAGATGTCTGTGTGCGGTTGAGTTGGGAGCACAGCTCTGCCTTTCAATTCAAAGATGCCAACCTTGTTATGATTACTATTTAATTATAAATAAAAATTTTATTAAGTTATACAATATAAAGTTTCTTGAGCCAAATTATGTGATTCTGAGAATGAATATAAATAAGTTAACAGTTCTGGAACAAACCTGTTATGAATGTTTGCAATGAATGCATTTCTCTTCTCTAGCGGGTTTCACAGAGTCTAGATCTGAAATGTACAAAACAGGATCTGAGTCTATTTTAGCTCCTGAAGGACCATCCAATCCTCCCCTGCTCCCCGAGGACTAGCATCTCTTGAATGTCAGAGTAGGGGACCAGAGTCATGTGAAATTTTCCGGAACATGAAAATACAAATTACACCAAGTTGGGCCGAGGGTTTTACTGGCCTTGGTTTTCCATTCAGGATTGGAATGAGCCAGACCCTTGCTGAGAAGCTGAGTCAAACAGACACCCAGGGATGTAAAGTGCAGCATAGAGAATATAGACAATAATAATGTAATAAGTACATATGGTCCTGGTAGGCACTGGAAATATCAAGGGGATCATTTCGTAATGTATTTGATTGTCTGACCACCATGTTGTACACCTGAAACTAATACAAAATAATATGGAATGTAAACTGTAATTGAAAAATAAAATTTAAATACTAAAGAGACACCCTTTGGCCTGTAGGATTTTTTTGCTTGATGCATCAGTGCATCAATCATTCCAAATCCTCCATATCAGATTCCTATAAGGCAAGACAAAGGAGCACAGTAAGCCTGCAGAAAAGAAAATCATGGGGACGTGTAGTGATAAACAGCTTCAATGTTTGCACATCCAAAATTAGCATTAGTGATTTTATGCCATGTGAATATCACCCCCATAAAATTTTGTTCATTAGTTTATTTGGAATAAAATAGACACTCTCTCTCACACATACACACAGAAACTGTCACACAGAAACTGACACACAGAAACTGACCCTCCTTTCTCTGAGGTGAATTCAGTGGCCTCTCTTGAATGAGATAGTGGTTATGCCTTTTCCCTAATTCATTACCGTGCATTGTATTAAGATAGTCCTTGTGCTTTGAGGTGGGTCAGCCTGGCCTTCTCTCTATTCTGAGGCCCACCTTGCCTGGGTGCAGGTTATGGGAAATTTCCTCTTTTGCCCTCGTCCATACCTGTGGCTGCAGTCAACTTTCTCTCCTCTCACCACCTCATCTGTCCCTCACACCTGACCCACAGGACAGAGGATGGGCCTAGGGGATGAGGCTGTGTTGGGGCCAGGTCTGCAGTCTCCAGTGTGAGAGGTCCCTCCTGTGTTGGGTAGCGTGAAGGCCAGAGGGAAACAGGGATGGGGAGGGGACCTGTGGAATCAATCACCAATGGACTGTGATTTAATTAATCATGACTATGTCATGAGGCCTCCATAGAAACCCCAAAGGACACGGTTTGGGAGCTTCAGGTTGGTGAACAGATGTAGGTGCTGGGAGAGAGGGCACTTCAGAGAGGCCATGGAAGCTCCACACCCCTTACTGCACACCCGGCCCTCTGCACCTCTTCCATCTGGCTGTCCCTGAGTCATATTCTTTTACTATAAACCTATGATCTAGCGAGTAGTATGTGCTCTGAGTTCTGTGAGCTCCTGTGTTATGTTGATAAATACAAAGAGGAAGAGGTCTTGGGAACCTCTGATTTATAGCTGGTTGTTCAGAAGTGCAGATGACAACCTGGACTTGAGACTGTCATCTTTCGTGGGATATGGGGGGACAGGTTACGAACTGAATCTTTAGTTGTGGAATCTGATGCTCTCTCCAGGTACACAGTGTCAGAATTGGGTTGAATTACTTGGTGGTGTGGGAGAAACTCCCCACTTTCACCTCCATTGAAATTGATCTCAGAACACAAAAACAGATAATTTACATTCCTTTTCTTGTAGTAAGACTTCTGATTCAAGTGCGTGTTTTACTTTTATCACCCATCATCTGTCCCTTACAGCTCACATCCTTACAGACACCCTTCATGTGGTCACCTGACACGGTGGCCATGGGCTGCCCTGTGGGTTGATGCTGCTCTGGGTCAGAAGTGGAGGAGGGAATTGTTGGCGTGGTGTAAGCTACCCTCAGTTCAGTAGATGATGCTCGTATTCTCTGCAGCACTGGTACCAGTTTACATGTCAGCAACTGTTGCCCCACACTGTCATGAACACGGGGGTTTTCACACACTTTAACATTTGTGCACTTGGAGCCAGTATAACAGTGTCTTATTGTGGTTTGAAGGTGCACTTTCCTGGCTGCTAATAACCTGGCACTGATTTTCATTTGTTTACCAGCTGGTTGTTTGCTATCTTTTCAGAGGGGCAGCTCAAGTGAGCCCATTTTCCTGTGTTTTCTTTTTTTTTATGTACTTTTAGAAATACCTCCTTATTCTGAAGACTGATACTTTGATGTTTACATGTGTTGTAAAACTCATTTCTCACTTGATGGCTGATGATTTAGTGTATCTATGAAGAGTCCTTAATTGTAGCCTTGTCCAACTTTTCAATGTTTCTTTTTATAAATATTTCTATTTATATCTTGTTATGAAACCTTCTTTCCCTTAAGTTTATGGAGACATTCTGCTATATTATCTTCCATCCTCTCCATTGTCTTGTTTCTCCTAAAACAGCAGATCCTCAACTCATCTGCCCTTGATGTTCATGCATTGTAAGAGCTAAGCATACAATCTCATTTGAGTGCATTTGGATCACTAGTTGCCCACATGTATTATTGAAATGTTCATTGTCCCTGGACAGTAACACTGTTGGTTAGAGCATTGTTCCCACAAGCCAAGGTTCAGGGTTTGATCCTCAGGCAGGACACATGCAAGAATCAACCAATTAATGCATCAATAAGTGAAACTACAAAACTGATATTTCTCTTTCTCTCTCTCTGTTTCCCTTCCTCTCTCTCTAAGCAGGATGACAGCTAATGCGCAGGGGTGAGGCGGTCGGGGAAAAACGAAACAGAAAAAGGACTCATGGGCATGGACAACAGTGTGGTGATTGCTCGCAGGAGAGGGGTAAAAGGAGACTAAATTATAATGGAAAAATACAATAAAGAGCAGATAAAAAACCAGACCAGAAATAAAAAAATTCTAAGGAGAAGTTTCTCTTTTTGTCACTTTTCTGCATCACCTCCTCTAACACACATGACATTTCCTGTGGTTTTGGTCTTTGCTATTTCTAGCTGCCCTGTTCTGTTCCAGTGGTCTGGTGGTACCATGCATGTCAGTAAATGCCACACCATCATATTTTCTGTGACACTTTTACTATGTCTTGAAGCCCTAAGGAGCCAGTCCTCGTACATTGTTCTTTTCCATGTTTGTCTTGACTGCTTTTGGAAAAATTTACTTTAATATAAATTTTACAATAGAGGTATCAAGTTTTACAGAAGTCTACTGGGAGATTGGGTAACACATTGCTTTAATTCTGCAGATTAATTTGGGTAGAGTGAACTTTTACACAATATTGTTTTAATATCCATCAACATGCATATTTCTTTATTTATTAACATCTTTAATGTCCTTCCAAAGGGATTTATAATCTTGTCCACTGAAAAAGTGCAGCTTATATTTCTATTATGTACATATCTGAATAGATATATTTCAGGTGTATCTTAGTTTTTAAAAATAATTTTATTTATTTATTTTCAGAGCAAGAAGGAGTGAGAGAGGAGAGAGAGAGAAACATCAATGTGTGGTTGCCTGTCACATGCTCTCAACTGGGGACCTGGCCCACAATCTAGGCATGTGCCCTGAATGGGAATCGAACCAGCGACTGCTTGTTTCAAGGCCAGCACTCACTCCACTGAGCCACACCAGCCATGGCCAGGTGTATCATAATTTTTGATGCTATTGTCAATGGCATCTTGATAACATCCTACCTTTTATTACTCTGATAGAGGAATGCATTTGATTGTTGTAATTTGATTTTGTCTCTAGCAACCTTGCTAACTCTCTTATTAAACCCCCCCAATGTATCTATGGATATTTGTGGATTTTCCTATATATAAAATCATCTCTGAAGATAGACAGTTTTGTCTTCTTTTTGCATTTCATATACCCTTTCTAGACTAGAACCCGATGATACTGCATTACGTATGAAGCTGCTGAAGACACCCCTATCTCATCAGGGAAATTCTCCTTTATTCCTGGTTGGCTGTGAGTTTTATCATGAAGGCATTTGAAATCACCCACTGTTCACTGTTTTATCTCTTGAGAGTTAATCAGTCAAGGGCAGAACAGGAACACATAAGCCTCATTATGGATTTCAGCAGCAGGAATTCAATGTGAGGAATCTGTTATGCCGATGTGGGAGCACACATGGAGCAGAAGTGGAACTCTGCCTGGAAGACCTGGACCTTCTACTCTAACCCAAGCACTCAGCCTGAGGTTTTTAGTACATATATATTTTTGAGATATAATTGACATGTAACTTCATGATTCGATATATGTGTATATTCCAAAGTGCTCACCACATGTCTTGTTAACACCCATCACCACATAGAGTTTCTACACTTTTTTTCTTGTAATGAGAACTTTCAACAATTTTATCTCTTAGCAATGTACACTCTCAGTAATTTTAAAATATCCAGCACAGTATTATTAAGCACATTACTACAGTTAATAGTATAATACTAATACCCACAATTATTAACTACAGTCACCATCTGAAGAATACATCTTTATGATGTAATTGTTTTATAAGTAGAAGTTTGTACCTTTGACCACCTTCTCCTATTTTTGCCCAACCTCCTTCCTCTGCCGCTGGCAACCACCCATCTATTCTGTCTATGAGATGGATTGTTTTTTAAAAGTTTCCACATGATCGTGAAGTCATGCAGTATTTGTCTCTTTCCACTTACTAAATAAAATGCACTCATGTTCCATCCATGTACAATAGTTGCAAATGGCAGGAGTTCTTCCTTTTTTATGGCCAATAACACCCCACTGTATGTGTACCACTTTTTCTTCATCATTTATTGGTGGACGAGATGTTTCTTCCACATCTTGGCTACTGTAAATGATGCTGCAATGAATGTAGAAGTATATATGTCTTTTTAAGTTAGTATTTTCATTTCCTCTAAATAGGAAGTGGAATTGCTGGATCTTATGGAAGCTCTATTATTAATTATTGAGGACCTGCCCTACTGATTTACACTGTGGTCCCCAATTTACATTTCTAGGAACAGTGCAGGGGGGTTCCCTTCTCTGAATATTCTTGCCAACACTTATTTCATGTCATTTTTATAATCCAACTTGCAGTTTGCTAGACCTCTCAGTGATGTGAATTATGGGGGCACAACCAAGGAAATTCTGCTTCCTTTAGTCCTTTGCTTGAACAAGACAGTCTTGTTTGTAGTACATGAGGAGTCTGGGGTGGGTGTGGGTAGAGTTGGTTACCTCTGGGTCACATGTTCCCTGTGGCAGGGGCAGCCCCAGGTTGAGTGGAGTCTGATATTTATGCTAATGTTGAGATCACTGCTTTGAAAAAGAAGCAATGAGTGACACCTATCAACTTTTCAGAAGTAAAAAAACACATCACATCAAGCAAGAACAGCTAAATGCTGAAAACCAAAATATAGGACAATTCCAAAAATTACAGACTATTTTTATTAGTAGTATGGATTCTTGTCTGGCACACCTGCATAACATGTTCTCTACCTTTTTTGATTACACTTTTGTTGCCTCTTTTTTTTAAGATTTTTTTTATTTTTAAAGAGGGGGAAGGGAGGGAAAAGAGAGGGAGAGAAACATCAATGGTGGTTGCCTCCCATGCACTCCCTGCTGGGGACCTGGCCTGCAACTCAAGCATGTGCCCTGACTGGGAAACGAACCAGTGACCCTTTGGTTCTCAGTCCTGTGCTCAATTCACTGAGCTACACCAGCTGGGCTGTTGCCTCTTTAGAGGAGAATAATTCTGTCATATAATAATAAATATTAATATTATATTTATATAATATAAAGAATAGAAGAGAATTCAGTATTTCCTCAGTACAGGTGACTGAGATTTCTTTTTATCCTGTACAGTTGAAGAATCTTTGTTTTAATCAAACAACTTGTTCCTGGAATATCTGACCTATTGCACCTCATTGTCATGTTTGGGAAAATGTTTTAAGTTTTTTTCTATCATAAAAGAGCATAGGATTGCAGATTATTTCTGCATATCACTCCAGCCTTTGCTGGAGCTTTGAAAAGGGTTTGAGCATGTAAGGGGCTCTGAGGAAGGAGTTTCATGAGCTTTACTGTGGCAAATTTGCTGCTGTGCTGAGGGCCAGCCTCTGGGGTCCCCACCAAATGGGGCAAGATCTCCTAGCATATGTCCCATTTTAGGGGGGCCTGTGTGCCATTGCCATCCCACAGACCCTCAGACCCTTGAAGAGGAACACATGGGCATCCCATGTCCTGACAACTTGTAGAATAAAGGGCTTTAATGCTCAAGTTTTGGCTGGGCTCCACCCTCCATTGTGGTTGGGTCTAAATTCTTTCCTCTCTTGCTAGCACTTGAGCCCTCTAAAATTTTTTTAAATTATCTTTTTTAAAACGTGAAATGGTTTCAGCTGGAGCATGGGTCCCCTGAGTCAACACAACAGCTTGACCTCTATGATCCCTGAATGACCTCCCTCTCCCTTAAAGATCATGTGCAAGGTGATCACTTTAAGATTCACATCTGGGTGAGCCTCTCAACCACTGGGGGCCTCGGCACAACCACCTGCAGGGTCAGGTTGAGGATGTAAGACAGGATGATTTCTCAGCCCTCAACACACCCCCACAGCCCATGGAGTCCAAGTTCCCCTCCAGGCCTTGTTACAGCTCTGTCAACCACAGCTTCCTGTTGGGGCTACTCAGCCCCACACCACAGCTCCCTATTTCCCTCCCTGACACAGGGACTGGGACAGCTCTGCCCTCTGAGAAGCAGACATGGTGCCCCTGCTGCTGCTGCCCCTGCTGTGGGGGGGTGAGTGGGCCTGGGAAGGGGGATGGGCAGGGGGGAGTGGCTGGGGCTGCAGCTGAGCTTCTGTGTCTCCCCCCACCCACCCCCAGAGTCCCTGCAGAAGAAGGAAGGCTATGAGCTCCAAGTGCAGGAATCTGTGAGGGTGCAGGAGGGCCTCTGTGTCCATGTGCCCTGCTCCTTTTCCTACCAGCGGAGTTCGTGGCTTTCCTTTAATGAACTCTACACCTCCTGGTACCGGAGTGAGAACCACACAGACTACACTGATCCTGTGGCTACAAACAACCAATATAAACAAGTGAAGAAACAGACTGAGGGCCGATTCCTCCTCACATACTCCAGGACCAACGACTGTTCCCTGAGCATCAGAGATGCCAGGAAGAGTGACACAGGAAGCTACGTCTTCCAAGTGGAGACTGGATATTATGAGGAATGTATTTACCAAGATAAGAAGCTGACTTTGCAAGTGACAGGTATGGCAGGGGCTCAGGAGAGGATGTTGAAACATGGGACCCAGCTTAGAACAGGAACTGGACCTTGGGACACTACTTGATCCTAGCCTTGGGCTCAGGGTGTTAGAAGAGACACAGGACCTGGGGTGAGGTCAGGCCCTCAGCCATGGGTCCCAGGTGGGGTCACATTCTGGGTCCCTATTGCAGCCCCAGGTCCCAGGCACCTCCCTCTCTCCTCTGCAGACCTGACACAGAAACCTGACATCCACATTCGGGGGCCTCTGGAGTCTGGCCACCCCACAAAGCTGAGCTGCAGCCTGCCAGGGTCCTGCAAAGGGGCAAGTCCTCTCATCTACTCATGGGTGGGGAGTGCTCTCAACTCTCTGAATCCCCAGACCCTTCGCTCCTCTGTGCTCACCTTCACTCTGAAGCCCAGGGACCATGGCACCACAGTCACCTGTCTGGTGACACTTGCAGGACCTGAGGTGACCACACAGGAAACCATTCGACTCAATGTGTCCTGTGAGTGTTGGAAGGACAGCTGGTGTCCTGGGGGCAGAGGGACTGGCACACTCAAGCCTTTTGTGGATTTGTGTGTAGTGTATGTGTGTGTGTGTAGAGGAGGCTGAGCTTACTTGAGAACACTTGTGCATACTTCTGAATGCAGGAGGGGAAAGATCCAGAAGGACATCAATCTCATCTTCCTTGTTACCACCCCACCTCCTTGGGTTCAAGGTGACTTCCCTCTGCTCCTCCCCTCTGAAGTGGGGCCATATCTTTCTTTTCTAGATGCTCCACAGAACCTGACCATAGGCATGTCCTACAGAAATGTCACAGGTAGGAAATAGCTTCCATCTCTGGGGTTGAGACCTGCGATGGGGCCACCATGGAGCTGAGGGGGAATCACAGTGTGAATGAGACCAGATATGGTAGAGGCAAGGAGGGAAATCATCGTTCTCCTTCCCTCACCTCTTGTTGGTGGGTGCCAGTTTCTGTGTTCTCTCTCTCTCTCTCTCTCTCTCTCTCTCTCTCTCTCTCTCTCTCTCTCTCTCTTTCTCTCCACTTCTCTCCCCAAAGCATTCGAGATTCTGCAAAATACCTCATCCCTTCCCATCCTGGAGGGTGAGGCTCTGCAGCTGCTCTGTGTGGCTGACAGCAACCCCCCTGCACAGTTGAGCTGGTTCCAGGGGTCCTCAGCCCGGAACGCCACCCCCATCTCCAGCACTGAGATCTTGGAGCTGCCCCGTGTGGGGACTGGGGAAGAAGGACAGTTCACCTGCCAAGCTCAGCACCCACTGGGCTCCAAAAATATCTCTCTCAGCCTCTCCGTGGTCTGTGAGTGTGGGGATCCCTGGTGGCAGGGCATCTGGGTCCTGGGAGGGCAGAGGCACCACTGATCCTTCTCCTGGCTCCCCACAGACCCCCCACAGCTGCTGGGGCCCTCCTGCTCCTGGGAGGACCAGGGTCTGCACTGCAGCTGCTCCTCCCGAGCCCAGCCGGCCCCCTTGCTGCGCTGGCGGCTGGGGGAGGGGCTGCTGGAGGAGAACGCCAGCGATGCCTCCTACACCATCACCTCCTACTCTGCGGGGCCCTGGGCCAACAGCTCCCTGAGCCTCTGTGCGGGGCTCAACACAGGCCTCAGGCTCAGCTGTGAGGTGAAGAACGTCCACGGGGCCCAGAGCGCCAGTGTCCTGCTGCTCCTGGCAGGTCAGGGGCCTTCTGCGGGTGGAGGCTGAGGGAGAAAGGAAGGGATCAAGGGGAGGATGGAGGTGGGGAGAGGGGTTATGGCTGGGAAGGGTGTTGTTAGGATGGGATCTTCTGTCTGGTGTCTGAACGGGAACCTACTGCCAGTTGTGCAAGGTTTGGGAAGACCAGACACTGAGTCCTGGGAGTGGGTGGGCTCACAGCTCTCTTCTCTGCAGAGAAGTCGGTATCTGCTTCCAGAGTAGTTCCTGCAGCTCTTGGAGGTGCTGGTGCCATGGCCCTAGTATCCCTGTGCTTGTGTCTCATCTTCTTTTACATGTAAGCCCATATCCTGGGGAGGTACAGGGAGCTGTGTCATGGGGAGCACAGAGAGAGGCCCCTGAATCCCAGAAAGGCAGAGCTGAATCCATACAGAGGGGTCGTTTTTTTTGGGGGGGAGTGGATAGGATAGCAGCTTTATTGAGATAAAATTTGCATACAGTTAAAGTAAAATTCAATGGCTTCTACTTCAGTCATGGAGTTGTGCACCCATCAGCATAATGAATTTTAAAACTTTTCATTAGCACAAAACAAAAACAAAACAAAACATCCCTATTCATCATTTTATCACCACCATCAGCCCAGCCACGAGGCAACCACTAATCTATGTCTAGTTTCTTTAGATTTCCCCTTTCTGGACATTTCATATAAAAGGGATCCCACAATCCATGGTGCATGGGGACTGACCTTTTTTTCCACATAGCACAATAATTTCAAGGTTCATGTGTCATTTTTTAATTCCTTTTTGTTCCAAATACTATTCCATTGTAGGGATGGGGTACATTTTACTTGTCTCCTCGTTGATGGACGGTCGGGTTGTTTTTACATTGGGGCTCTCAGGAATAGCTCTGTTATGATTGCTCCTGCATAAGTTTCCCCCTGTGTAGGGGCCTATCGCGATGCAAGTTTAGTATCGGCCAAACACCTGGTCATCCAGGGGACGGAGCACTCATTTATATGTCAGGAGGATCTCTGAGTCTGGACCCAGGGTCTTATTGCATCAGTTGTCTTATCAGGGATTGGGGGGGCAGCCTGCCCACCTGTGCCTGAGTCACTGTGGCTCCTAACACCTTCCTTTAGAGTGAAATTCCACAGGAAGCAAACAGATGGGAGGCAAAGAGTCATGAATGATGAAGACCCTGTCATGGGAATAGTCACCTGGGTGTGTGATGTGAGTATCTTCTCATGCAGTGTAGGGGGAGGGGCGGGGCATGTCCCTTCAATGAGTGTGAGCTGAGCTTCCCAGCATTACAAACTCACTCCTCTGTTCTCAGCTGGACAGACAGCTGGAGGTGGGCTTCCCCTTCATCTCCCAGAGCCCAGGGTCAGCCTCCTGTCCCAGATCTGCTGACCACTCAGCCCACCTCACCTCTCTGCCAGATGCAGCCTGACAGAGCCTTCTCTCCCAAACCATTACTTTCTACCAATTCTGGGCATGTTAATTCACCTCTACTCATCTCAGTTTTTTCCTATTGATAAATGGAGATGATAAGAGTATCATTTTTTTAGAAGACATTTTATTTATTTATTTTTAGACAGAGGGGAAGGGAGGAAGAAGGAGAGAGAGAGAAACATCAGTATATGGTTGCCTCTTGCATGTCCCCTACTAGGGACCTGGCCTGCATCCAGGCATGAGCCCTGACTGGGAATCAAACAGGTGACACTGTGGTTTGCAGGCTGGCACTCAATCTACTGAGGCACACCTGCCAGGGCTGATAAGACTAGCATTTATACTCTTTTTAAAAAAGATTTTATTTATTTATTTTTAGAGAGAAGGGAAGGGAGGGAGAAAGAGAGGGAGATAAATATCAATGTGTGGTTGCCTCTCACGTGGCTCCCACTGGGGACCTGGTCTGCAACCCAAGCATGTGCCCTGACTGGGAATTCAACCAGCAACCCTTTGGATCACAACCCGTGCTCAATCTGCTGAGCTATGCCAGCTGGGGTGCATTTATACTTTTATCTGTGAGGATTAAATGTGATTAGTAAGCCCTTGATATGGTCTAATCAGTTGTAGTATTACCAATTTTTAAATGAACAAGCAAATAGTTGAGTTCATGAGCAGTGTGTGTGGAATAAGAGGATGAATGAAAAACTGTTCCATCAGCCCAAGTTCTCCTTGAGACCACGTCTGATTTTTTCTTCTCTGACTCTCTTCTCTCCCCTTCACTCAGGGTTCCCAGCTAAACCTTGGGCCAGACGGGCCTCCAGACCTAGCGTCACCCACCAGGGATGCCTCTCCATTGAGAGAGGAACAGGATATCCAGTATGCCAACCTCACCTTTCATGGGAGGAAGCTGCAGGGGCCTCAGAACAAGAAGGCCACCACCATCTGCCAGTACTCAGAGATCAAGAAGAGATGCCAGTGAGGACTTGCTGAGAGCTCCGTCCTAACTAGAGGCATCACAGCCTCTCTAGGGGAAAGAAGTTGGGGACTAATTGATGAAACCTGAGGAGACCTCATGCAACATTAGCATGAATCACTGTAAGAGCATCTGCAGGCAGAGCAGGAAGAAGAAAGGTGATGGAATTGGAGAGACTTGGGCTCAGGTGCAGACTTCAGCACTTCCTAAGGCATTGCCTTCAAGTGATTCACTTCATTCCTCTGTCCTCAGTTTCCCATTCTGTACAGTAGAGATCATACATGCTACTGAAAGGCAGCTGTGAGCATTAAAGAAATCACTAGCAACAGAGGTCCAGGGCTTGCCTGTCTCTTTTTTGAACAGAAAGGTCCTGGTGGCAAGTTCTCCTGAAGCCAGGGGTGACCAGCCATAGAAGACAGGGTGACAACTTGTTGCTCTCATTTTCCATCCCAGAACTCATCAAAGCCTGTACAGGGAAAGATATCCCTGTCCACTTTGTGTTTGGTTCATGACGAGGTATCATAGTTTCTCTGGGGTCATCTCTCCTCACTTGCACCTGTCCATTCTCCAGCACCTCCTGAGCGCCAGTCCCTTCTCCATCCCATGTACAGCCCCACAGTGATCTTTTCAACTGCCTGTTGGCAGTAAGCAGGAGCTGACTAGGCATCCTGTTACCAAAAATGATTTTTTTTCAGAGACAAAGGAAGGATTGAGATGCAGGTGGCGCAGCCACAGTGAGCCATGTGCACAATCCACACAGGAAGCAGCTGCCAGGAAGCTCTTTACACAGAGCGAGAGAGGAAGTTCAAGGGAAGGGTCTGTTACCATCATAGAGCTCTGCTGTGAACTTAAAGTATTTCCAGTAGGGCTACCAGCACCATGTAGGGTGTGACAGTGAGTCCCACAGGTCTCCCGATTCCTGGCTGGGTTTGTCCTCTGCTGTAAAACTGGCCAGGCCAGAGAGCTGACCCTGCCTCTGTCCTACACATACCCCTGCCTGACTCCCTGGTCTTAGTCATTACATCCCAGGCCTCTTCCCCTGGCATTTACTTCCTCACCCACCTTCTCCCCATGGCCTTTGTCCCTGAAATCTTCTATGGCATTTCCTACAAAAGTTTTAGCAATCTGAAATCCCCTTCTGGAGGCCATGCCCCCTTGCTTTCATCTGTTGTACCCCACCTGTCCTTCAAACCCAATTCTTGGACAGACTTAGGTTAAAAGTATGGGATGAAGAAAGAGCTCATAGTCTCCCTCCTCTATATAGTTGATTTAATTTAATTTTTTGAAGACAAAGTTCTAAAACAAAAACAACCAGAGTCAGGAGTGGTACCACAGTGTAGATCCCTAACAATAAGCTCTATGATTGTGAAGTCTGCAGTGTCCCTTAGCTGTGGGCGAGATGTTTCAAGATCTCCAGTGGATTTTTGAAACAGCAGATAGTACCGAGTCCTATATATATTATGACTTTTCCTATACACACCTATGATGAAGTTTAATATATAAATTAGGCACAAAAAGATATTAACAATAACTAATGGTAAAGCAGAAGAATTATAACAATATACTGTGATAAAGGTTATGTGAATGTGATCTCTCCCTCTCTCGAAATGTCTTCTATTGCCCTGGCTGGTGTGGCTCAGTGGATTGAGTGATGGCCTGTGAACCAAAGGGTTGATGGTTCAGTTCCCAGTCAGGGCACATGCCTGGGTTGTGGGCCAGGTCCCCAGTGGGGAGCGTGTGAGAGGCAACCACACATTGATGTTTCCCTTCCTCTTTCTCCCTCCTTGTCCTTTCTAAAAATAAATAAATAAATCTTATAAAAATATCTTCTATTAATGAACTCACCCTTCTTCTTATAGGACACCATTCCATGAGGCATGAGGAATATAGCCCAGCCCCCACTCAGAAAGGCCAGTGGGGAGCAAGATCCCGCACAAAGGACCCACACTCACAGATAGGTTCCCCTTGGGGAATCAGGCCTGCATTGTTCCTAGGCTGCTTTGAAGCTTGCTTTTGCTAAAACTTCCTCACCCTGAACTGAGGCAGCAAATGTTTTCTGTGTATCTTTAAAGTAACTTCCTAAAATCTATGCTAAAGCTCCCAAGAATGAGTGTAACCAGTTCAACCACTTTTCCCTTTGCATTTGCAAATATCCTTCTTCTTTGATGTAATTAGCAACATCCTCTCCTTTGTTTTCTGTAAAAGGTAACCACCTAAAGCAAATCTGTGCATAGTAACTGAGGACCACCCTTGATGTAATGTGCCCATAAAAGCACTTAAAAGCTTGTCTAGGCAAGGGTTGAGGTCCTCTCTCACTCAGAGAGTGGCCATGCCATCTCCTTTTCCTCTACAGGAATTCCTTAGTCTGTGTGAATTTGTTTATTGCAGCCACAACACATGGACCCTGCTGGCCAGGGTCTGCATCACTTCCTGTGCTGTTGTAAGGTGTCACAATGCCTATGTGATGAGGTGTAGGGAGGTGAATGCCACAGGCATTGTGACGTACATAGTATGAGGCTACTACAAGAGTGACCTGAACACAAGTCACCAGATACTGGGACAGTAGACCTGAAGATCTAATAAGCTACTAAGTGACTCACAAGTGGGCAGTATATACAGTGTGGAGATGCTGGACAAAGAGATAGTTCACACCCAGGCAGCACACACAGAGGGAGTACATGATTCATCATACTTCTTAGAAAAATGCAAAATTTAAAACAAGAATGGATTATTTCTGGAATCTTCCATTTAGTATTTTTGGACTGTGTTTGAACAGAGATGACAGAAACCATGCAAAGCACAACTGTGGATAATAGGAGATGACTGTAATAAAGCTGTTTATTTTCCAAAGTTCCCTAATGGTTGTTGCTGAAGTGTGTCCTCTAATCATAACAAGAACCATAAGGCCTGGTCCAGCCACAACATTGGCTGCAAGGGGGAAATGTCTGTGGGGTGTCCACAGGTAGAATGGGCCCAGGTGAGTGCCCCAGTGACACAAAACAAGCACCTGCATGTAGGTGATTTATTTCCTCAATTTTAGAAAGTGGCCCTGAAGGAAAGAAGGGGACGATTATAGTTTGGAACTAGGAGGATTTTGGTTCCCCACACCCACTACAGGAACTCCAATTTCAATATGGCAAGAAGTTGAATTGTGACTCTTGTTTTGGTAATAACTGGTTAAATCATTCTCCTCAGGACTTGTGCTGAAAATAACAAAATTGGTCGGGAAAAAAGTAAATAGAAGAAATAAAATCCCTCATTTTAAAAGTATAGAATAATTGAAAATAAATGAAAACGGGCACTTGTTAGGCTAGTATTTTGGGGAATACTTGAGTCCAGAAAAAGAGACAGAATATTTAAGCCAAGATACCAAAGTTCCCAATGGCATTTACCTACACTGATGATGTAGCTTTGGTTCTGTGGCCTTCATGACCTGGAAATGAAAGTGGCTTGGAGAGAAAGGGGAAGGAAAAGAAATTCTGAGGCTCCTGGGGAGCATTCTTGTTTTATTCTTGACTTGAGATATGATCCCATAGTGTAATTTATATGTTTATATAGTGTAGACTATTTTAATAAGGAACTATTTAGACCATATTATATATTTCCATATTTATAAATGTATGATATTGTACTATAATATATAAAATACAATATGAAAAAGTACAATGTATTACTCATTCTCATAATTAGTTATATATTCATTATAGTATTTATAAGACATTTATATAATATAAGCTATAATAAATATATAAGGTTATGCGACATGAACTATATATATTTTTTGCACAACCAATACATGGAAAAATATTTCAAACCTGAGATATTTTTGTTCCCATGATTGCCTTTTGTGGAAAAATTTCAAGGAAGAATAACATTAAACATCGTGATGAGAAATCAGAGGGATGAGAGGAAGAGCACAGACATGAACCCAGCCCACTGCCACGCCTTCTCCTGACTCCTCCTTCCCAAGAAGAACCCCGCCTTTCTGAAGCCCCTCCAGCCTAGGGGCCCTGCTTTCCTAAGGCTCAGGCCCTTGTGACTGTGAACTGGGGTCTGTGGCAGAGGAAATCCAGCTGTGTTCCAGGACCAGGGACAGCACCAACCCTTCTACTGGGAGCTCTCAGGTCTGGCATGGAGGATGGGGCGCCCCCTGGAGGCAAAGGTTTGACCTGCCTCATGCAGAGGTAAAGCTGGGGAATGAAGCTGATGGCATTCTGTCCAACAGGACAAAGGGGCACCCACACTCCTCTCAGTTCCCCTTGGACACCCACACATCCTAGGGAAGATGTGAGGCCCTCTTCCTCCTAGGGAAGAGGAGCCCTAGCTACAGAGAAACAGTGCATTTCTCAGAGGCCACTGGGTTCTATGCCCCTCATGGCTGACTCCAGAACACCTACATCAGACCCTTGCCCTTCTTTCTTTTCCTCACAACAGTGGGTTGATATGTTCTTTTTCCTTTAACCCCTTCGTTGTACTGTCACAGAGCTCTTCACAAGAGGAATCATGATCTGTCAGTTGTTTCTGTGCCTGGCACTATGCCCAGTCCCAATTCAACTCAAATGAAGAACTGAAGAATCAGAAGTCTGGTAGATATGTTCTTTTTGGAGCTGACAGGTGACTCAAATAAATTCTAAGTTTCAGTTTATTCTACATGAAGAGTAAACATTCAGAATGGGAAAAGAATTCTGTGACATCAGTGGACCACAGCAGGGAGAATGTTGTCATGAAGGGCAGAGCAAGCCAGGCAAGGTCAGAGGAAGTGGAGGTGGGGTAAGGAGAGGGAGATTCAATAGATCCATAAAGATGGGAGGGCTTTTCTGTCTGGAGAAAATGTAGAGAAGTGAGAGGGTGAGAGTACAGGGTCCTGGCAACCCTGAGAATGAGCTCACAGCTGCACACAAGTCCAGTGACTTTCCAAACTCAAGCTGACAACAGAGACCCACCAGAGGCACCCTCATCTGTGGGGCTGGAGTCAGGGCCACTCTTCTCACTTTGAGCCTCTGAGCATGACGGGCCCCTCATCATGAGTATGAGCTCAGTCATGCCTTCTTGAGGCTTCTTGTGTGACCAGACCTGGTCTTAGGACCAGGACAGAGACAGAGAGAGAGGATTTGGATTCTGGTAGGTCCAGATTCCCAGATCTTACTGCTCCTAGAGATGTTCTTAGAATTCTGAGAGAGCAGAAAGAGGTGGCCCTCCATGTGTTCACTGAGGAGTGCAGGGATGAACACTTGGCACAGGTGACATGAGTGGGGGAGTGGGATGCAAAGAGGGCCCTCCTGACAGGGTGTCACCAGACCTACAGTGAGAAGAGCTCCACCTTCCCTTCCCTATTTGTCCTTGGGGAGAAGGGAAAAAGCTTCAGATGAAAGGGTAGGTTTGGGTAATGACCCTCCAGAAAGCACTGTGGATACACATCTACTGCTTCCCAGAGAGCAGGGACTGACCCTGTGACCTCAAAGGTCCTGAAAGTGACCCCCCAAAACATACTGGTGCTTCTGTGCCTGCTGTGGATGTGGAGAGTAAGAGGGCTGTGGGCCACTGCCCTTCCTCTTTATTGAGGAACAACATAGAGAAGCATCAGGGCAGAAGCTGCAGGTGTGAGGATTGGGGACACAGTGAGGACAAAGTGCCTGTGTATTCTTGTGCTCTGACCTTCTCTCATCCTGAAATCGATGGGTTTACTGTAGATAGTGTACACCTTCTGGTTGTAGGAAGAAACCAAATGTACCATGATCATCCTGTGCCCAATCAGACCAGGTCAGTACCTGAAGAAGACTATCAACAACCTTGGGTGGACTCTACCTCCTTGGGGACCTCAACCTGTGACTGTTCTCTGAAAAACATAGATGTGAGCATGGGGAAAGCAGGACATTGCTCCTTCAGGAGGAGAACACTGCTTAGGAGACCCTGTCACAAATAGAAAATGCCATCCCTGGATGGGACAGGTAGGGCCAGAGCATCATCAGCCAAAAGGCAGAATTAAAGAGAAGGACCTTCCTGGTGTCATACCTTTCTGAGGGGTGTCTCTGTCTCCTCCCTAGTGCTGACTCAGATACCTGACATCCACATGCTGGGGGCCCAGGGATCTGGGCACAGGGGTCTGGTGAGGGACCATGACATTCACCTTTTACTGGTAAGATTTACCCTGAGTCACTCTCCACCAACACACATGTCATGATGCAGAAAGTTTTGTGCATCCTTGCACCATTTCCACTCGAGACCTACAGGTGAACTCAGCTCTTGTTATGCTGCTGCTTCTGGGAAAAAGCCATCATCACCTGGCGGATCCAGTGACTACACAGAACAGAGTCAAATCTGTAAGTAGAGGGCCGGGGCAGTCTCTCTCCTCTGTGCCACCAAGACCATCAATTGTTCCCAAGTGTGAGGGGTGCCCAGATGTGGACACAGAGACATCCTAACTCTCTGGGGTATGACAGGTCCTCACTGGGGTGAGCTTGGAAGAGGATGTGGGGGATGGGGTGTGTGGGACCCAGAGCAGGGAGGGCATAGGGACTTGACCCAGACATAAACTCAATGATTCAATATATGTATGTATCTCCCAGTGCTCACCACAATATCTCATGTTAGCATCCATCACCACACAGAATACCACACCTTTTCTCTTATAAAGAGAACTTTTAACAATTTTTCTCTCTTAGCAATTTTCACATGTATAATACATTATTAACTGCATCCTTATAGTTAATTGTACTAATACCCACTCTTATTAGCTACAGTCACCATGCTCTTCCTGATGTCCCCATGACTTAGTTGTATTAGGACTAAAAGTTTGTACCTTTGACCACCTCACACATTTTTCCCCCCACATATACTTCCTCTGGCTACCATTTATCTATTCTTGCTATCCATGAGTTTAATTATTTTTATTTTAAATCTTTTATTGTATTTTTTTATTATCATTTAGTCCCCTCATAGTCACCTTTTCATTTACAACCACCTCACTGTTGTCCATGTCCATGAGTCCTTTTTGATTTTTGCTGAATCCTTCCATCCCTTAACTGCCCTCAACACTAGCTGTGATCTGCTCTCCATCTGTGAGTCTGTCTCTGTTTGGCTTGTTAGTTCAGTTTGTTCATTAGATTCCACATATTTGTGAAGTAATATGGTGGAGTTTTTTTGGTGACTGGCTTATTTTACTAAGCATAATGCTCTCCAGGGCCATCCATATTGTCACAAATGGTAAATTTTTCTTCTTTGTTATGGCTGAGTAGTATTCCATTGTGTAAATGTCCCATAGTTGTTTTATCCACTCATCTACAGATGCACACTCAGGCTGCTTCCATATATTTCTGTGTGTAAATAATGCTGCAATGAACACAAGGGTGAACATGTTCTTCTAATTAGTATTTTGGGCCCATTTAAGTATATTCCCAGAAGTGGGATGGCTGAGTCAAAAGGTATATTGATTTTTAATTTTTTAAGGTATCTTCATACTGCTTCCCACAGTGGTTGCAACAGTCTGTGTTCCCACCAACAGTGCAAAGTGTTTCCCTTTCTCCACATCCTTGTCAGCACTTGTTGTTTGTTGATTGATTGATGATAGCCATTCTGACAGGTTTGAGAAAATATCTCATTTTGGTTTTAATTTGTATATCTCTGATGTTTAGTAATGTCAAGTATCTTTTCATTGGTCTGTTGGCCATCAGTATGTCCTCTTCAGAGAAGTGTCTATTCATGTCCTTTGCTTATTTTTAATTTTTTTTGTGTGTGTTGAATTTGTAATTTCTTTATAAATATCGTATATTATCTTCTTATCAGGTATATTGGTGAACATGTTGTATCACTCTGTGGGTTGTCTTTTTATTTTGCACCCATTTTCCTTCTCTGGGACTCACCTACATGTTCTATCTCTGAGTTTGATTTTATTAAAGTTCCCACATATAAGTGAGATTGTGCAGTATTTGTCTTTCTCTGTCACGTTAATTCACTTAGCATTATGGCACAATTATATTTTATTGTACATACGCCACATTTTCTTCATCCTTCATTTACCAACAGATACTGAGAGGTCTACCAACTGAGGTTGCTTCCTCATCTTGCCTATTGTTTATGATTTTGCAGTGAACATAGGGGTGCCCATGGGTTTTCAACTTAGGGTTTTCATTTCCCCCAAATAAATACCCAGAACTGCAACTGCTGGATCTTAGGGCAGCTGTATTTTCAGTTTTGGAGGAACTGCCATAGTGATTTACATAGCAGCTGCTCCAACTTAACATTCCCACAGACAGTGCAAGAAAGTTCCCCTTTTTGAACATTCTTGCAAACTCTTATTATTTCTTGCCATTTTTATAATCCACATTGAGATTTTCTAGACAACTCAGTGATGTGAATTGTGGGGGCACAGCCATGGAAATCCTACCTACTTTGGTTCTTTACTTGCACAAGACAATCTTCTTGGCAATGTGTGAGGAGTCTGAGGTGGGTGTGGGTTGAGCTGGTTTCCTCTGGTTCACATGTTCCCCATGGGAGATGCAGACCCAGGTTTTTTGGATCCTGCTATTTATACTAATGTTGAGATCACTGCTTCAATGAAACAGTGACATGTGCCATCCATGAGTTGTTCTGAAATGAGAAAACACATCACATCAAGTAAGAAGAGCTAAAATGCTGAAAACCAATGTACAACACTAATCAGACAATTACAGATGATTTGCATTAGTAATGTGGTTTCCCTGTCTGGCACAGCTGAAGGACACATGTTCCTCATAGTTTTTTGACTAATAGTCTTTGACTGCTTCTTCATAGGAGAATAATTCTGTTACAGTAATATATATTAATATTACATTAGTTATCGCTAATTATTTCAATAATATAGTATTTATATAATATGGCCAATAGAAAGAGAATTAGCATTTCCTCTGGCACTGCAGATTCACATTTCATTTTCCTGTGAACCGTATTTTGCCATGTATAAATCGCTCCCATGTATAATACTCACCCATGTTTTTGGCCAAAAAGATTCAGGAAAAAAGTCATTTATTTTAATTTTTGAACTCAATTTTTAAAAATATTTTATTTATTTAGTTTCAGAGAAAGGGAAGAGAGAAAGAGATGGAAAGAAACATGAATATGTGGATGCCTCTCACACACACCCAATCTAGAAAATGGTTTGCAGTCCAGGTATGTGTCCTGACATGGAATCAAACTTGTGACGTGTTGATTTACAACAGAGCACTCAAACCACTAGCCACACCAGCCAGGGCCAATTATTTATTTATTTATTTATTTATTTATTTATTTATTGTAACTAAACTGATTATCATATTCCAGGGTATTATTCTGCATATGGATATCATCATTGCTTTCTAAAGTTACACTCTTAATGCAAAAGCATAATTAAAAGAATTTAAAACATTTATATCAAAACTGAATACCACCGTGAATGATGCACATCCTCATTTTTCTCTCAAAAATTTGGGCAAAAAGTGTGCCTTATACACAGCAAAATATGATAATTTAAGTAACTTTCAATCTCACAACTTGTTATAAGGAGTACCTGATCATCATTGTCATGTTTGAGAAAATGTTTATCAAGTTTCCTTCTTTGATAAAGAGCAGTAAGATTGCAGGTTATTTCCACACATCCCTGGAGCCCTGACTGGGGCTTTGAAAATGGACCGAGCTCATGAGGGGCACTGGGGATGGAGCTTCCTGAACTTTAAGGCTGAAAATTTGCTGCTGTGCTGAGGACCAGGGTCTGAGGTTCCCTTGAATGGGGTGAGATCTCCCTGCCCATGTCCCACTTTGAGGGCACCTGTGTGCTTTTGCTGTTCTACACACCCTCTGACCCTGTAAGTCCATCACTTGTGCATGCCATGTCCTCAAAACCATCAGAACAAAGGGCTTTATCACTAGGCTATCCCCTGGGTTCCATCCTCTACTGCAATTGGGTCTACTTTCCATCCTCACCTACCAGCACCTGGGTTGTCTAAAGAAAATTTAAAATCATCCTTTTCCAGAATGTTCAGTGGTTTTGGCTGGAGGGTGGGTCTCCTGAGTCATCAGGAGTAGCTGTCACTGGGACAGCCCCTAGGTGACCACCCTCTCGAATTCAATGTCAACTGCGAGGTGAACACATTCAGATTCACATCTGGACAAGCCGCTCAACATCTGGGGACCACTATACATCCACCTGCAGGGTCGGGTTGGAGGAGGTGAGACAGGAAGTTTTCTCAGCCCTCACAGCACTCCCCACAGCTTGTGGAGCCCAAGTTCCCTATCCAGGCCTGGTCACAGCTCTGGCACCCATGGCTTCCTGTTGGGATATCATTGGCCCCACCCCACAGCTGGGCATTTTCCTCCCTTACATAAGGAATTAGACCCACTCTGCCAGTGAGAAGCAAACATGCTGCCCCTACTGCTGCTGCCCCTGCTGTGGGGAGGTGAGAGGGCCTGAGAAGGGAGATGGACAGGTGGGGGAGGCTTTGGGGCCAATGCTGAGTGTCTGTGTCCCCCAGGGGTCCCTGCAGCAGCAGCAGCAGCAGCCAGGCAATAGTATCCAAATGCAGGAATCTGCAAGCGTGCAGGAGGGTGGATGCACCAATGTACCCTGCTCCTTCCCCTCTGCTTGGACTTTGTTGTATCGCTCTGTGAATATCTACATTTACTGGTACCACAGCAGGCACCACCCACAAAACCGTGGACTTGTGGCCACTAATGCCCCAAAGAAACAACTGAAGAGAGAGACTCAGGGCCGATTCTTGCTCATGGATCCCAATGCCAACTGTCCCCTGAGCATCAGAAATGCCAGGAAGAGTGATGTAGGAACCTATGTCTTATGAGTGCAGAGACAATATACTCAGCATAATGATTACCAAGAGAGGAAGCTGACTTTGCAGGTGACAGGTATGGCAGGGGTTCAGGAGAGGATGCAGAGACATGGGACCCATCTTAGAACAGCAACAGGACCCTGGGACACTACTTGATCCTAGCCTTGGGAATAGGGTGTTAGAAGAGACACAGGACCTGGGGTGAGCTCAGGCCCTCAGCCATGGGTCCCAGGCAGGGTCACATTCTGGGTCCCCATTGCAGCCCCAGGTCCCAGGCACCTCCCTCTCTCCTCAGACATGACACAGAAACCTGACATCCACATTCAGGGACCTCTGGGATCTGGCCGCCCCACAAAGCTGAGCTGAAGCCTGCCAGTGTCCTGTGAAGGGGGAAGACCTCTCACCTTTTTATGGGTGGGGAGAGCTCTTGACTCTCTGAATCCCACGACCCTTCACGCCTCGGTGCTCACCTTCACCCCAAAGCCCTGGGATCATAGCACCACAGTCACCTGTCTGGTGACACTTGCAAAACCCATGGTGACCACACAGGAAACTATTCAACTCAATGTCTCCTGTGAATGTTGAAGGGACAGCTGGTGTCCTCGGGACAGTGGGATTGGTGAACCTAATTGTTTGTGTCTTTGTGTATATTTTGTGTGTGTGTGTGTGTGTGTGTGTGTGTGTGTGTGTATAGTAGGTGAGGTAATGTGAGGGAACTCATTTATGCAGCAGAGTGTAGAAGGGGAGTGGGCCAGAATACAGCTATGCTACCATCATGGTTCCCACTATTAGTCCTTGGCTTGGGGTGACTTCTATCCACTCCTCCTCCCTGAAGCAGGGTCATGTCTTTCTGTCTCAGATGCCTCACCAAACCTCATCATAAGTGTGTCCTACAGAAACCTTACAGGTAGGAAAGAACCTCCCTCTGTGGGGCTGGGACCTGCCCTGGGGGCCTCCATGAAGCTGAGGGGGAATCAGAGTGTGAGTGGGATCAGATATGGGAGAGGCAAAGAGGAAAATCACCACCACCACTCCCTCCCCTCTGGTGGGTGCTTGCTGCCTCTGAGTTCTCCTTCAGTCACTCTCTCTGTTTCTTTCTCTCTCTCTGCATCTCTCTTCACTAGTCCTCAAGATTCTGCAACCACATTCCTTCCCATCCTGGAGGGGGAGGCTCTGAGGCTGCTCTGTGTGGCTGACAGCAACCCCCCTGCACAGCTGAGCTGGTTCCGGGGGTCCCCAGCCCTGAACGCCACCCCCATCTCCAGCAACACTATCCTGGAGCTGCCTCGAGTGGGGACTGGAGAAGGACAGTTTACCTGACAAGCTCAGCACCAGCTGGGCTCCAGAAGTATCTCTCTCAACCTCTCTGTGGTCTGTGAGTGTGGGGGAACCTGGGGGCAGGTCCTCAGGGTCCTGGGAGGACAGAGGAACCACTGACCCTTTCCCTCACTTCCCACAGACCCCCCACAGCTGCTGGGACCCTCTTGCTCCTTGGAGGACCAGAGTGTGAACTGCAACTGCTCCTCTCAGCTGCTCCTCTTGAGCTCAGCCAGGCCATCATGGGTTTGGAGGCTGAGGAAGGGGCTGCTGAAGGGGAACCCCAGCAACACTTCCTACACAGTGACATCCAACTTCTCGGGGTCCTTGGCCAACAGCTCCCTGGGCCTCTGTGTGGGTTTCCGCGCAGGCCAGAGACTCAGTTGTTAGGCAGAGAATGTCCACAGGGGCCCAGAGCATCAGTGTTCTGCTGCTGCCATGTCAGGGGTCTGCTGGAGGTGGAGGCTGAGGGAGAAAGGAAGGGATCAAGGGAAAGATGGAGCTGGGAAAGAGGCTGTGGATGGCAAGTGCATTATCTGCTAGGACAGGACCCTCCAACTCCCGTCCAAACAGAGCCTACAGAGGGTTCTGCAAAGACGTGGGAAGAAAACAAGACACTGAGTACTGTGAGAAGGTGGGCTCACTCCCCTATTCTCTGCAGGTCAGGCAGTACGTGAGTGCAGAGTGCTTTCTGCGGCTCTAGGCGGTGCTGGTGCCATGGTGCTCCTGTCTCTATGCTTGTGTCTCATCCTGTTTTGCATTTAAGCCTGTGTCCTGGGGAGATACAGGGAGCTGTGTCATGGGGAGTCCCTGGAGAAGGCCCAGGGTCTCAGAAAGGTACAGTTAAGTACAAACAGAAGGGTCTTTTGGGGGTTGCATGGGGGAACGACTTTATTTAGATAAAATTCTTAATGAATCTATTTAATTATGACAAGATTTTAATTATTTTTAGACAGAGGGGAAGGGAGTGAGAGAGGGAGAAAAACATCAATGTGTGGTTGCCTCTTGTGCGCCCCCTACTGGGGACCTGACCAGGAATCCAGGCAATTGCTCTGATTGGGAATCCCATGGTTCACAGGCCAGCACTCAATCCACTGAGCCACACCAGCCAGGGCAAATTGTTATATGTTTAAAGTGTACAACTGAATGGCTTTTAGTTCAGTCGCAGAGTTGTGCACCCATCACCATAATCAATTTTAAATCTTTTTCATTAGTGCAAAATGAAAAAAAAATCCCTTATTTGTAGTTTTGCCACCATCCTCACCCAAGCCCCAGCAGACACTAATTTATTTCCTGTGTCTCTAGATCTGCCCATTCTGGACATTTCATATAAATGGAATCCTACAACACATGATCTTTTCTGACTCTTTTTTTACATAGAATAATATTTTCAACGTTCACGTGTCATTTTTTTATTCCTCCTAGTCCCAAATAATAGCCCATGGTATGAACTGTGCACTTTTTATTTTTCTCTTCACTCATTGATGGACAGTTGGGTTGTTCTTACTTTGGGGCTCTCAGGAATAAAGTGGTATGATTGCTTATGTAGAAGTTTCTCCCTGTGTAGGGGCCTATTGTGATGCAAGTTTAGTCTCAGCCAAACACCTGGTCATCAAGGGGACTGAGAACTCACTTGCATGTCAGAAGGGTCTTAAAGTCTTTGTCTGGAGCCTGAATGCTTCAGTTGTCTTACAGGGAGTGGGAGCAGCCTGCCACCCTGTGCCTGAGCCATTCTGGCTGCTGACTTCTTCCCTTAGAGTGAAAGCCCACAGGAAGCGAACATCCAGGGGACAAAAGGTCACAAATGATGAAGACCCTGTCATGGGTATGGTCACCTGGGTGAGTGATGTGAGTATCTTCTCATGCAGTGTAGGGGGAGGGGCTAGGCATGTCCCTTTAATGAGTGTGGACTGAGCTGCTTGAAATTTCCCCAAACCCGCTCATCTGTGGTCACCTAGACAGACAGCTGCGAGTTGACTTTTCCTTCCTTATCCAGAGCCCAGGGTCAGTCTCCTGCCCCTGTGCTGCTGACCACTGAGTTCACCTCACCTCTTCCCCAGTATAGCCTGCCAGAACTGTCTCTCCAAAACTATTACTTTCTACCCATTCTTGGCATGTTTCTTCAACTCTCTTCATCTCAGTTTCCCTATCTGTAAGAGTATCATTTAGACTTGGTTTTAGTGAGGAAAAATGTGATTAGTAAGCCCTCAATGTGGTGGAATCAACTGTAGCATTACAAAATTTTAAATGAACAAGCAAATAGTTCAGTTCACATGGAGTGTGTGTGGAGTAAGAGAATGAATAAAAACTGTTCCATCAGCCCAACTTCCCCTTGAGACCATGTCTGATTTTTTTCTTCTTTAACTCTCTTCTCTCCCCTTCACTCAGGGTTCCCAGCAAAATCTACAGCCAGACAGGACACCAGGCCAAGAGTTGCCCATGGAGAATGCTTCTCCATGGGGAGAAGAGAAGGATATCCAGTATGCCAACCTCAGTTTTCACAGGGGGAACTATGTGAGGCTCAGGACAAAGAGACCACCAGCACCTGCGTGTACTCAGAGATCAAGAACATCAACAAATGAGGACTCACTCAGAGAGTAGGCCTGGACAGAAACATCACAGCCTCTCTGAGGGAAAGAAGTTGGGGACTAGTTGGTGAAGCATAAGGCGACCTCATGCAACATTAACATTAAGATTACTCACTGTAGGGGTATCTGCAGGTGGAGCAGAAAGAAGGTGATGGGATTGAAGAGACTTGGACTTGATCAAGTGCAGACTTCAGCACTTCCTGTGGCATTATCTTCAAGTGATTTACTTCATTTCTTTGTCCTCAGTTTCCCATTCTGTACAGCAGAGACCACACATCCTAGTCAAAGGTGGCTGTGAGAATTAAAGAAATCACAACCAACAGAGGTCCAGGACTTGCCTGCCTCTCTTTTTTGAACAGAAAGGTCCCGGTGGCAAGTTCTCCTGAGTTCAGGGGTGACCAGCCATAGAAAACAGGGAGGCAGCTTGTTGTTCTCATTTTCCATCCCAGAACTCATTGAAGCTTGTACAAGGAAAGACATTCCTGTCCACCTTGTGTTTCGTTCATGGCAAGGTATCATAGTTTCTCTGGGTTCATCTCATCTCACTTGTACCTGTCCATTCTCCAGCACCTCCTGACTGCCAGTCCCTTCCCCATCCCATGTACAGCCCCACAGGAATCTTTTCAACCTCCTCTTAAGTGTCAGCAGGAGCTGACTGGGCATTACCAAAAAGGAATTTTTTCAGAGACAAAGGATTGAGATGCAGCCAGTGCAGCCACAGTGAGCCACGAGTTTTCTGGTAAACATAACTACCTAAAGTGAACCTGTGAATAGAAATGAGGACTATCCCCCATGTAATATGCTCAGAAAGGCAATAAAAACTTGTCCAGGAAGTGTTGAGGTGCTCTCTCACCCAGAGAGTAGCCATGCCACCTCCTTTTCTCCACAGGACTTTCATAGTCTGTGAATTTGTTTATTGCAGCCACAACACACGGAACAACACATGGACGCTGCCAGCCAGGGTCCGCATCACTTCCTGTGCTGTTGTAAGGTGTCACAATGCATATGTGATGAGGTGTAGGGAGGTGAATGCTACAGACATTATGATGCAGTACGAGGCTACTACAAGACTGAATTGACACAAGTCACCCAGATACTAGGACAGTAGATCTGAAGACCTAATCGCCTAAGTGACTCACAAATGGGCAGTGTATACAGTGTGGAGATGTAGGAAAAAGAGATGGTTCACACTCAGGCAGGACAGACAGAGGGTGTACAAGATTCATCCTACTTCTTAGAAAATTGCAAAATTTAAAACATGAATGGTTTACTTCTGGAATCTTCTATTTACTATTTTTTTACTGTGTTTGAACAGAGATGACAGAAACCATGCAAAGCACAACTGTGGATAATAGGAGATGACTGTAATTAAGCTGTTTATTTTCCAAAGTTCCCTAATGGTTGTTGCTGAAGTGTGTCTTATAGTCATAACAAGAACCATAAGGGCTGGTCCAGCCACAACATTGGCTGCAAGGGGGAAATGTCTGTGGGGTGTCCACAGGTAGAATGGGCCCAGGTGAGTGCCCCAGTGACACAAGACAAGCACCTGCATGTAGGTGATTTATTTCCTTAATTTTAGAAATTGAGGAAATGGCCCTGAGGAAAGAAGGGGACAATTAAAGTGTGGAACTAGGAGGGCTTTGGTTTCCCACATCCACTACATAAACTCCAATTTCAATATGGCAAGAAGTTGAATTGTGACTCTTGTTTTGGTAATAACTGGTTAAACCATTCTCCTCAGGACTTGTGCTGAAAATAACAAAATTCTTTGGGAAAAAAATAAATAGAAGAAATAAAATCCCTCTTTTTAGAAGTATAGAATAATTGAAAATAAATGAAAACGGGCACTTGTTAGGCTAGTATTTTGGGGAATACTTGAGTCCAGAAAAAGAGACAGAATATTTAAGCCAAGATACCAAAGTTCCCAATGGCATTTACCTACACTGATGATGTAGCTTTGGTTCTGTGGCCTTCATGACCTGGAAATGAAAGGGGCTTGGAGACAAAGGGGAATGAAGAGAAATTCTGAGGCTCCTGGGGAGCCTTCCTGTTTTATTCTTGACTTGAGATATGATCCCATAGTGTAACTTACATGTTTATATAATGTAAACTATTTTAATAAGGTACCAAATTATATATTTCTCATATTTATAAATATGAGAAATATTTATTGTACTATAATATATAAAATACAATATGGAAAGGTTCAACATATTACTCATTCTCATAGTTAGTTATATATCCATTATAATATTTATAAGACATTTATATAATATAAACTATACTAAATACATAAGGTTTATGCAACATGAACTAGATATATGTTTTCACAACCAATATAAGCAAAAATATTTCAAGTCTGAAATGTTTTTGTTCCCATGTTTGCCTTTTGTGGAAAAATTCCAAGGAAGAATAACATTAAACAGCGTGATGACAAATCAGAAGGATGAGAGGAAAAGCACCCATGAACCCAGCCAACTGCCAGGCCTTCTTCTCACTCCTCCTTGCCAAGAAGGACCCCGCTTTGCCGAAGCCCCTGTGTGCTAGGTGCCCTGCTTACCTGAAGCTCAGGCCCTTGTGCCTGTGGGCTGAATTCCTTGGCAGAACTAACCCAGGTGCGCTCCAGCACCACGGACAGCGCCAACCTGTCCTGGAGGAACACTCAGGTCTGGCCTGGAGGATGGTGCAACTCCTGCAGGCAGAGTCTTGACCTGCCTCATGCGGGGGTAAGGCTGGGGAATGAGGGCAGTTGGCCTTCTATCCTACAGAACAGAGGTGCACCCAAACCCTCCTCAGTCTCCCCTTGGACACACCCTCATCCTTGGGTAGAGGAGCCTTAATTTCAGAGACACAATGCATTTCTTTGAGGCCACTGAGTTCTTTGACTGTCAGGGCTGAATCTACTGTCACCTCATCCAGAAAACAGTCTGGGTCAGACTCTTCCCATTCCTTCCTTCTTTCCTCACAAGAGTGGTTGGTACTT
>NW_025334002.1:0-4638 GCF_019186645.2 Phyllostomus hastatus
TTGTGTTTACCCACCTGCCACAGAGCAGTGCTCAGCTCCATGGGGACACTCAGAGCGAGAGGAGGCAGGCTGGAAAAGGCCCAGGAAAGGACTGTCACCAACAGAGGCAGTCCTTTGGGGAACACACTTGGTGCAGAGAGCAATGATTTTAAGTTCTGCTGTCACACCAAGCCCTCAGATCTCCAGTGGAGGCCCAGTGGAAGACAGCTTTACTCAAAGGAACTGTTCTGTGTTGATTGGGGTCATCCTGGTTTTTATGCCTCATCTTAACCTCTTCTGCTAGCTCAGTGCTGGGATTATACACCTGGGATTCTATTTTAATCTGGTACCTAATCTTGAACTGCTTTAACTGAACATTGGTTTCATAAACTAGATTCCAGTGTCTGGCTCCAGCTTTCCTCAGCACCAAATGCCTATCTCTGACTTGATCTTAACAATGTCTCATTAGTCAGGTCCCCTGGGAACCTCTGTCGCTGACTCACCTCAAACCCAGAAGTTCCCTTATGCTTAGGCCCATCTCCCATGGTGCTTCTACCTGGAGTCCTCAGCACTACTTTCAGCTACCTGTATCCTCACTTTTCAAAGTCAGACTCTGGCGCACCTTAAGTGTAGAAAGCAGTATTTAACAACTCCAAGGTAGTTCCCATATGGCCTGTGGTCCCACAGCAGGGCTTAGAGACCAAAATTATTATACTGATGAACAACAGTCCCACTTACTCACAAACTAAGTAATTCCAGCCAGCCTTCTGTCACCACCACCGGTGATGCATTGCCAATGGAAGTGGTAGCACATATGACTTCAGACACAAGATGGGTCTGGGGGAGAGAAAGAAGGACACCTGTCCAGAACAAAGGATGAAAGGGCCACCAGTAATCTACTCCTCCCTCCCACCTCCCAAGAATACTTTTTGGCAGCAAAAACACTTCCTTTATATTATTTTCTATTTGGGTGTGGAGAAGATGATTCAGCCAGTCTTCAGAGTATTTTGCATCCACCCATGCTCGTTCACCTGACACATCCACAGGCTCTGTGACACATTCAGGTAATCTCCACCCAACCAAAAAAGGCAGCACTTTCTTCCTGTTCCAGCACCATGCTAAAATATCCCAATGCAGTTACCTTTAAAAAGATGACACAGTTACATGTGAACCATTTAGAACAATGGCTTGCACATACTAAGCATTGAATACTTGCTAGCTATAATTATTTTTCTCTTTCATCTGCTGATAATCCAGTGCCGTTTGGCTACCCAGATACCAATATTTTAACACCTCTGCCACCCCACCGCACACACACAACACACACACACCCCATCAGGTTTCATCTGAATGAAAAAAAATAAACAGTAACAGCAACCGAAACAACAGCCCTAAGCATTGTAATCATGTACGCCAAGACATGCTATTTAGGTTGCTTTTTAAAAATGAGATCAAAGTGAAACCACTCAAGGATGGGACAAATAATTTTAAATGAATACATAATAACCATATGTAATGCAGAGACCTTGCCTGGGTTCTGGTTCAAACAAACCAGCCGTAAAAAAGACTCTTTAGCTACAATAAGGGAAAGTTAATTACAGACTGGGTATTCATGGGACCTAACTAAGTACTGTTGTTAATTTTGGTGGATGTGATGATGGTGTTGTGATTATGTTTTCAAAAGTCACTATTTTGAGAGACTCAGAAGTGAAGTAAAATGATGTCTGGGATTTGCTTGAAAGTACTTCAGCAAATAAAAAACATAAATAAAAATGGGGGATAAATCAAGTAAGTATGGCAAACCTTTGATAATTATTAAATATGGGTGGTGGGAATATAGTGGTTTCTTATATTGTTTTGTCTATTTGACTAAAATGGACCTTATGCCCAAAAGTTGCCAATCAGGAATCTTTAGATTGAAAACTAACACTGGAAACAAGGTTGTGAGGCTATGACCAACTGAGTAATCAGACAATGGTAATGGATGTGGAGGGTGGTTGAAGCCTGGACTAGAGGGCATAGTACTGGGGTCAGGGGTGGTAAGAGGTTTGGGTGAGTATCAATTCTGGATTCTTGGAGCCTGGAGGAGAGAGAAGCATTGGAAACTGAGACCAGTGCCACAGCGGGGATTGAGGGAAAGCAGGAAAATCCAACACAGAGAGTGACTACAGGGAAGCCACCTTTGCTTGTGGGGTTGCACCCAGGCCATTTTGCCCCTGGCCTCCTTCGAATGAGACACCTTCTTTCTATAGCCTAGTCTTGTGCTCTCCTTTCATCTGGAAACAGAGGAAATTTGTTGGGAGTAAAAAATAGGAATTACTTCTTTTCCCAGAGTCCACATGCCCTAACTGACAAGATTCTCTTAACAACGCTTTTAGGAATAGATAGGGTATGATTCTGGGAGGCTTGCAAAGGGCTGTCTCCATTCTTCTGTACCTAGAATTCTATTTTCAAGGGGCAAGATCTTTCATTTACTATTTGGAGTTCAAGTGACAGTGTTGACATTCTTAGGTTATGACTGCAGCCCACTTACCCTGGTGTAAAAGGACCAAAATCGCACCCTTCTTTCCAAAGCTGGTGGAAACCACCACCCTGCACCCAGGGCCCTGGGCACTGGGAGGATGAGAACAGATTTAAATTATCTGCTTTCCAACACTGTTGCATGCTGTTTACCTAAATCTACTGGACAAATGGAAAACACTAATGAAGGCTAAAGGGGGCTGGGTGAGAGGACATATATTTTGTGAGTGACTCAGGAATCAGTATGCCTCTTCTCTTCCTAGCCCTGCTCAGAAAAAAATTTTTTTTTCACGTTCAATTCAACTTGTTTACTTTTACAACTTATAATTCCAAAGATTTAACTTTTTTGTCGGTATGCTTTATTAGTTCAAATCAAGAAATCACATTTCTCACCCATTGTGATGATACAATGTTTTGCCCTTCTTTGGAGCTGGGGCTCAGTAATCCATATCATTCATTCCAGTGATTCTTGAGATGCTCAGATGGATGCCCATCCCTTCTGCTGGGCCTTGAGGTGTTCTGTTCTGACCTTGCTATAAATGATTTCATGGTTCTTCTCTCTCACCAGCACCCAAGGGATGTTCTCATGTTCAGCACGCTTATTTTTGCTGTTGTCCTTATTGCAGCGGGGCCAGAAGAGGTGGAGACAGCGGGAGCCCTCTGACAGATTGGTTGCCCTTCAGTCTCATGCTAAAACCTTGCTTTTGACCTTGGACTGACTTCTTCACAGAGCCATTCTACCTCCCACTCTTCCTTTTCCAACTCCCAGTCATCTGAACTGTTGGAATGGTGGACATACAAATCATGACCAAGGACACTCCTCGTGTGCCACTGTGGCTTGTCACTTTTCTTGAATTTGGGGAGAGAGAGAAGATTATTGAAATTACAATGAAAGGATTTATAATATTGCATAAATTTAGTTAATAAACAGTGGCAAGATTTGAGAAGATCAACTCCATGTATGAAAAATTCTACAGTGGGTAAAATGCTAACAAACTAAATCACATGACACAGAGAAGTCATTCATGAAAGGAATAGTCAATTGGTGCAGAAAATTGTCATCTTATTTTAAAGAATTGGAACAACCTCCCCAACCTTTAGCAACCACCATCCTGATTAGTCAGCAGTCATCAACATCAAGGCAAAACTCTCCAACAGCAAACAGATTACAAATCGCTAAAAGTTCAAGGGATGGTCAGCATTTTTTAGCAATAAATTATATTTTAAATTAAAGCATGCTCATTTTTTTGACATAAGGCTATTGCATACTTACTAGACTATGATATAGTGTAAACATGACTTTTATATGCACTGAGAAGCCAAAAAATTGCTGTGATTCCCTTTATTGCAATATCTGCTCTATTGTGGTATTCTGGAACCAAATCAACAGTATCCCCTAGGCATGCCTGTGTATGTTTGTAGATCAAAAATGATTGGAATGAATTGAGTCCTGTCACAGAAAAATGAATTAATACTTAGTTCAGACTGGTTTTTATGGTTATGTTAATTGAAACAGGAGAGCTTTTATTTGCAGTTGAGAAGAATGAAATCTAATGGGAAGTTTGCAGATAGACCTGCAGAGAAGTAGGAATTGTGTGGGGGAATCTGAAAGATAAGGTTAGAGAGGTATGCCGGGGTTTTTGTCAGGTTGATCAAAATGTTTGAATTAGATTTTTAATAAATATTGGTACATTCTAGCATCTTTCTAACATTTCATTTCTTAGAGATTAATAGAGCCAAAGTATGCTTTATGAAAAGGTAAGTGTTTCTGACAGAAGAATAGAGAGAATGCTAACAGACAAGAGAGGACCTGCTTTTTAATATGGTAACAAAGTTTATTAGATGATCTAAACCAAACCAAAGGACATTGCCCTAGAAAACAAATCTGATTCATGAAGAATGGCAAATATAATTTATAGGGACATAGGATAGAATTTCTGAAGACTTTCATTTTCTGTTGTATTAAAGCAGGAGGTGCTGTGATAGCCCCTTAGTCTTCTGGAGGCTTTTTTCCTTCCTTCCTTCCCTTTCCTTTCTTTCTTTCTTTCTTTCTTTCTTTCTTTCTTTCTTTCTTTCTTTCTTTCTAAAGTAGAAAAGACTTGAGGAAATAGGCCATGGTAATTATGTGCCCTACAATAA
>NW_025334003.1:0-2348 GCF_019186645.2 Phyllostomus hastatus
ATACAATATTATTTGGGCAGATGTCTTATACCTCACTTCCCCTACAGCTCTCAAGAAAAACACTTGGGAAGGGCTGGGAGGTGGCAGGGAGGGGAGGGAGAGGGTTTCTCTGAGGAAAGAGGAGGAAAAGGAAGAATATGATGGAGACTCGTGCGAGCAGGGCTGGACCACCAGATTGACCCCAAGTCCTCCGCGGGAGAGGCGTCACTGCTTGTGGGAGTCTGGAGGGGACAGCATCAGACGGAGGAAGTGGAAAAAGTACCCAATGGGAGAAGAGTAATCTGAAATGGAACAAACCCCGGGCGTAATCGGTTTGGTAGGGGAAAGGAAGTGAAAAAGGTCAATCCAGGTGTGACCCCTAGAGAGTCCCCAGGACACGCATCCTGTCCAGCTGCACCCTGTGGCACGGGGGCTCCTTAGAGCACTGAGATGGAAAATGAAATTTCCTCAGTGCTGTTGTTTGCTTTGTCTGTGTCTCTCATTTTAGTCAATGAAGAAACATTGTTTACCTCTTCCCTCTGTTTTTTATTTTTATTTTTTTTTATTTTTCCCCTGACCGAAGGCAGCAATGTTGGATTCTCAGCAGGGAGGGGAATTCTGTGCAGATGTTTCAGCCATTACCTCTCTGTGACTTAAGGATTTGGAGCATTTTTTTTTAAAAAATTACTCATCTGATGAAGCACACCTGATGATATGTTTATTGATTATAGAGAGAGCAGAAGTAAGGGGGCAGAGAGAGAGAGAGAGAGAGAGAGAGAGAGAGAGAGAGAAAGCATCCATCTGTTGCTTCCCTGTGTGCTCACCGGGGACCAAACCCAAAATCTTCTGCTGTGCAGGACAATGCTCCCACCAATTAAGCCACTGGACAGATCCAGAGCTTTTATTTCTTTTTTCTCTTTGATTGGAGAGAACCAGGTGCTCTGGAGTCAGCGTCATTGGGAGACTGATGTTCCTCTGGACATCACCAGTGACCAGTGGATGCTGGTCAGTGTGGTCCTCCCTCTTTGTTGAGCCTTTAGGCGTTTCTGGTTGAAACTGTATACATAGCATTCAAATACATATTGTCATTTGTAAAAAAAAGCTTGCAATTTTGCAAATTTTAAATCAGTTATTCTTTCATGTTATTAAACTGTCTCGCCTTCTATGGGCAACTGTTAGATGCCTTCATGTGAGATCTTTCATGTTCAGTATGCTGTAAAAGTGTTTTTGTCTTTTCTTAACATTTTCTTACAAAGATTTCCATGACCAAAGTAATAATTTCTTTTACTGCCTCCCAATTTAAAAGTGTTTTTAAAAAATATTTTATTTACTTATTTTTAGAGAGAGAGGAAGGAAGGGAGAAAAAGTGGGAGAGAAACGTGAATGTGTGGTTGCCTCTCATGTCCCCCCAGATGGGGACCTGACCAGAAACCCAGGCATGTGCCCTGACTGGGAATTGAATCAGCAACGCTTTGATTCTCAGGCCAGCACTCCATCCATTGAGCAACACCAGCCAGCGCTGGTTGAGGTTATATTTTATGTGACTATAAAAGGTATGACAACAATAGTGCATAAATGGGGAGGGAGGAAGCAATGGTAGGATGTTGCAGAGATCTCACAGGACTTGTGCTGTGATGGACTGTTCACTGGAGGTAGAATGTAGGTTAAAGGTGCCTACTGTCAATCACGGAGCAACCACTGGGAAAAATCACATGAGGTGCAGCTCATAATGCAGCAGTTGAAATAAAGTGAAATTTTAAAATTCACTAAAAAGGCTGAAGAAAAGGGGGAAAAAAGGATGGATGGGACAACAGAAACAAGTAGCAAAAGGATGAATTGAAACCCAACCATATCAGTAATTGTGTTAGATGTAAATTATCAAATGCTTCAGTTATAAGACAGTCAATCTCGGTTTAAGGCAAGACCCGACTGTACGCTGTGTAAGGAAACCCCTGGGGGCTCCTCCCTGCATCCCAGCAGCTCCATCACTGTCCCTGGGGGGACCTCTGGGCTCCATTCCTCCCCAACCAAAGGGCAAGAATCTCATGTTTCATTTTCCCACTGGACACTTTTCTTTTCTTTCTTTCTCATTTGTCTACCACTGACCATCTCCCATCTCAGCAAAGGGAAAACAGTAGCCTTTTCCTGTTCATTCCTTGCAAAAGGATATTGAAATCTGGACAAGACCAGAATCCAGATTCCCCAGCAGGATCCCCGCTGGGATCCGTGCATTAATCCTTGAAGCAGGGTGATGGTGGCAGCAGAGGAAGTGTGAGTCCGGGCCTTGGCGTTGGGTTCCAGGTGGGGCATGTGGGCCTCTCGCTCCACTGCGTGTTCATCTGTTGCCGATTATTTCCCCTTTGACCTGT